>NW_016108005.1:606244-610425 GCF_001604975.1 Cebus imitator
AATGTGGATTGTTTCAAGTTTCCCTTCTCCAAGATAGGCTAATACTGATCATGTCATTCCACCACTTAAAATTTCTGTTGGGGGCCGGACAAGGTGGCTCATACTTGTAATCCCAGCACTTTGGCAGGCCGAGGTGGGTGGATCATTTGAGGTCAGGAGTTGGAGACCAGCTTGGCCAACATGGTGAAATCCCATCTCTACTGAAAATACAAAAATCAGCAGTGCATGGTGGCAGGCACCTGTAATCCCAGCTACTTGGGAGGCTGAGGGAGAGAATTGCTTGAGCCTGGGAGGTGGAGGTTGCAGTGAGCCAAGATCACACCACTGCACTCCAGCCTGGGTGACAGAGTAAGACGCTGTCTCAAAAACAAACAAAACCAAACCCCACTTCTGTTGGCCTCTATTATGGTGTTATTTAGGGAAGCCAGATGGCCAGCTTAGGCAGCACATGACACAGTCTCCACTGATGACCCTGAGTGTGGCCCTGGGTTCACAGGACCAGAGGTGGTTAGTGTCTTGCAGATACTAATCAAAATCACAATAAATCTTAAAATCAGAAGACCATTATTACTCACTTACAATAAGAAAGATAACTGACTGGAATGTAAATTTTCTGATGGGAGCCCAGAGCATCCTGCTTGGCACAGAGTAGGCATTTAAGAAGTTTTTGTTGAATAGATGGTAAGGAAGGGAGAGAAGAGGGGGTGGGGAGGGAGCAAGTGAGAGGGAAAAAAGCTCATTCTCCTTCTGTAGGAAGGCTATTTGAGGAGCCAAGTTAAAACCAGATCAAATAGTGCTTATTCCTCCACTAGACTAAGTACCGCCAGACAGGACTATATCATATTCACCTTTGCATCCCCAAGTCTAGCTCCCGGGAGATGCTTAAGACAGGTGTGCTGAGCTTATTTGTCACTTAAATGTTCATTATCTCAGGATCTTACCAAAGACTTCTTTTCCTGAAATCCAGCAAGGAGGACTTTTAGTCTACATGTGTCTGATTACCCAAAGAAATGTTTCCTTCTGTTTGAAGGCAAAGCCACAGTCATTTTTTTTCTTTTTTTGAGATGGAGTCTTGCTCTGTCACCCAGGCAAGAGTGCAGTGACACGATCGGGTCCCTGCAACTTTTGCCTCCCGGGTTCAACCAATTCTCCTGTCTTAGCCTCCAGAGTACCTGGGACTACAGGTGCACACCACCATGCCTGGCTAATTTGTGTATTTTTAGTAGAGATGGGGTTTCATCATATTGGTCAGGCTGGTCTCAAACTCCTGACCTGAGGGGATCCACCTGCCTCGGCCTACCAAAGTGCTGGGATTACAGGCATGAGCCAGTGCACCCAGCTGAAAGCCATAGTCTCGTATGCTCTGAGTCAAGCACAGGTGTTCCCATTCTTGTTGGTCCTTGCTTTAGGAATGGGCGTGTGCCCTGATGGGATGGGATGGGAAGGGAGAGCTCTCAGGTTTCTGGAGGAAATGCTCTTTGCTCTTAAAGAGGGACACAAGGGGCCAGGTGCGGTGGCTCACACCTGTAATCCCAGCACTTTGGGAGGCCAAGGCGGGCAGATTACGAGGCCAAGAGATCAAGACCATCCTGACAAACATGGTGAAACCCCGCTCTACTAAAACTACAAAAAACTAGCTGGGCATGGTGGCAGGCACCTGTAATCCCAGCTACTCGGGAGGCTGACGCAGAAGAATCACTTGAACTCAGGAGGTGGAGGTTACAGTGAGCCATGATCGCGCCACTGCACTCCAGCCTGGTGACAGAGCGAGACTGTCTCAAAAGAAAAGAAAAGGGGGGGGAAAATAAGGGGAAACAAGGGTTGACTTTAATGGCTTATACCTGTGACCCCAGCACTTTGAGAGGCCAAGGTGGGAGCATCATTTGAGGCCAGGAATTTGAGACCGACCTGAGCAACATAGTGAGAGACCTCATCTCTGCAAAAAAGAAAAAAGAAAAGAGGACACAAGTCCAGGTGTGGTGGTACATAACTGTGGTCTCAGCTACTTGGGTGGTTGAGGCAGGATGATTACTGGAGCCTAGGAGGTTGAGGCTGCAGTAAATGATCATGCCACTGCACTCCAATCTGGGCAACATAGTGAGAGCCTGTCTTTAAAAAATGGACACAAGGAAATGACTGTCCTTCTCACACTTGGCACTGGCATAACTGGATGTGAGGCCTGGGATAACCAGCCAGAAGATAAAGCCAAAACCTGAAAGAAATTAGAACCAAGAAACTCACACAGAAGCAAACGGCCTGGACATCCTGCATCTTGAGCTGCCTGCTACAGAGTTCGTGTAATGAAAAATAATAAATGCCCTTGCACCTGGCTCAAATTATTTTGAATAGGGATTTCTGATATTGCAGCCAGAGCATGCTAATAAAGCTTGTTAGTTAAAATGAGCCTGTAATCCTAGCACTCTGGGAGGCCAAGGTGGGTGTATCACCTGAGGTTGGGAGTTCCAGACCAGCCTGACCAACCGTCTCTACTAAAGATACAAAATTAGCCGGGCGTGGTGGCACATGCCTATAATCCCAGCTACTCGGGAGGCTGAGGCAGGAGAATCGCTTGAACCCAGGAGGTGGAGGTTGCAGGGAGCTGGGATTGCACCACTGCACTCCAGTCTGGGTGACAGAACAAGACTCCAACTGGAAAAAAAAAAAAAAAGATGATTAAGATGATTACATCGGGCCAGGTGCAGTGGCTCACACCTGTAATCCCAGCACTTTGGGAGGTTGAAGCGGGTGAATCACCTGAGGTCAGGAGTTCGAAATCAGTCTGGCCAACATGGTGAAACCCCCATCTCTACTAAAAAAAAAATACAAAAATTAGGCATGATAGCAGGCATCTGTAATCACAGCTACTCAGAAGACTGAGGCAGGAAAATCACTTGAACTTAGGAGGTAGAGGTTGCAGTGACCCAAGATCTCGCCACTGTACTCCAGCCTGGGCAACAGAGTGAGACTATGTCAAAAAAAAAAAAAAAAAAAAAAGATGATCCCATCATGAATCCATGGTGAGTAAACTTTTGTAAGACCATTGAGTCACTCTGGTGTTGCAAGTATAGACTGATCTGATTGCCTAATTCCAGGAGGGTTAGGCTCTGACCTCAGTCATGACTACTTTCTGAATAGGATTAGCACCAGAATGGAGTGGGAATAACTTAGGTGACCTGGGAGTTTAAACAAAAACAAAATCTTCAATTTTTTTTTAAGACTAGTCAAAATCTTCAATTTTAGAAGAAAAGCTGTCCCAGGAAACTGTTCCATGATGGGTAGGAGATAAAAATGTGGAAACAGAGACCTGAGTGGGAAAAATTATGTTTATGATTTTATACTAGCTCTTGAGGTTTTCATCTTGTGTTAGGAAAAGTGGATTTAGGATTAAGGTCTTCAGTCCATACACTGTCTACAGCATTAAAAGATTTTACCCTATCAGATTGGCTGTGGTCACAGCTTCTTGGGAGACTGAGGTAGGAGGATCACTTGAGCCTGGGAGTTGGAGGTTGCAGTGAGCCAAGATCAAGCCACTGCACTCCAGCCTGGGTAACAGAGTGAGACCCCCATTTCAATTAACAAAAAAAAATAGTTAAGTGAAGATCAATTATGAACTACTTCCTCCTTCAAATAGAGATGATGATAACAGGTATTGATGCGATACTCTTAGTAAGCACGGACTCTTGGTTGTTTTTAGTCAAAGATTTCTAGTTCTGGCTCTATTACTGAATAACCATCTGGCCACCCATTATGGTACATAGGTTATATAACATGAATGCTGTGCTTATTGACTGAAAGGCATTTTAGAATGAGACACACTGTTGCTATTACATAAAAGGTAGTCTCAGCTACAGGATGAATTCTCACTTGGTCAGTCACTGTGGTCCTGCTGATCATGGAGAGAAAAGATGTTTCTCTCAGAAAATCTAAACTGAGTAGGAAAGCCCCAGGAGGTGCAATCCTGGTTGCACATTAGAATTGGCTAGAAGTTTAAAAAACTGCTGATGGGCCGGGCGCGGTGGCTCAAGCCTGTAATCCCAGCACTTTGGGAGGCCGAGGCGGGTAGATCATGAGGTCAAGAGATCGAGACCATCCTGGTCAACATGGTGAAACCCCGTCTCTACTAAAAATACAAAAAATTAGCTGGGCATGGTGGTGCGTGCCTGTAATCCCAGCTACTCAGG
>NW_016108005.1:610660-620486 GCF_001604975.1 Cebus imitator
AAAAAAAAAAAAAAAAACTGCTGATGATAGCCCTTGAACACATGAAAAGATGCTTGACCTCACTCCTAATAAGATAAATGGAAAATAAAACTACTCTGAACATTTTTTTCACCTAACAGATTGGCAAGAATCTAAAAGTTGGACATTCAATTTTATTAATATCCAGTTCTCCTCTCTCTGAGAATATGGACTATAGTTTCCTGCTCCCCTTGAATTTAGGCTTAGCATATGACTCATTCTGGCCCATAAGATGTGAGAGATATTAACATATTTTCCTCTGGGCTGAAGGATTTAGTAGCTGGTGCTATTAAACTATGGGGATGCTCCAGTTCTGCTCCCCTATTCGACTACTGGGGGAGAAGGTAGTGTTCCATTTGGTGTAGCCTCAGGGTGGTGGACCTCCACCAGCCTGGATCTGAGCCTCTGCATAGAGGAACATCGCCCTGTGTCAGAAATAAACCTTTGTTGTGTTAAGCCACTGCTGCATATGCTCAGCCCATTCTGATACACACTGTTGAAGGTACAAGTAAACAGATATTCTCCTATATTGCTGCAATGGTACAAAATTCTGTAAGCTTTATAGAGGGCAATTTGATCATAGCTATAGATGCACATATATCATTTAACCTATCATTTAATTCCACTTTTGGGAACTTATCCTACAGAAATACCTGCATATGTATGGAACAATATATGTACAAAGTTATACATTATGGCATTGTTTGTAACAAGTTTGGAAATAAATATCTAAGTATGGAGACTGGTTAAATAAACTATTGCATATCTTCACAGTGGAACAGTATGCAAATATAAAAACAAACAATAAGGAAACTATCTAAATGCTGATGTGGAAATCATTCCAGGATATACTGTTAGATTTTTAAAAAGCAAGAAGCAGAAAAGTGGATATGTGTCAGAAAGGGGGAAAATAAAAGTATTCTTACTTACATAAACATTTGTGTGATACACAAGAGATGACTGAAAGTGGTTAACTACAGGGTCTTCTAAGTTGGATGGGATAGGGGCAGGACTTCTCAATAAATACCATTTGTGTCATTTTATATTTGACCCATACTAATGCATTACTTTTTAAAAAATATATAGTACTCAGGTCTCCTTCTAGGCCAAATAAATAAATGAGTCGTCTGGGATCAGGACTGAGCTTTTTGTTTTTTTTAATGCTATGCAGGTGATCAAATGTTCAGCCAACATTGAGAATTAATATTTTAAGCTTCAGTCTCAGACGAAACAGATCAGAAAGTCAGTTTTTGTGTTGTGAGTGCGGGTAGTATTTGGCCTTTGCTCTGTGTTCTAGAACCTGACTCTGATGGCTCAAGTCACCCTTCTGGTTAAAATACTGTAACTAGATGAGGGAACTCCATCTGGCACAGATGTTGACAGTGTTGTGGGATGTGCCCGCGATAATGTACCAGGCTATCTGGAAATGAATACTATGAACTAGAGAATTGGGCCAGACACAGAGATGAAGTAAGATGTAAACCAATATTGAATTTATAGAGTTGTGTGGTTATAATCAGGGGCCTTTTTTAGGGGAAGACATCTAGTAGAAGTTGTGGTAGTGATCCTAAAAAAGTCCTGGATCACACTGGGAGCAACACAAAAGGCACACATCCAGTACAGAAGATTTTCTACCTAAAGTTGGCAAACAACAGCCCATGGGCCAAATCTTTCCCATCAACTCTATCTGTATGGCTTGTGGGCAAAGAGTGTTTGTGTGTGCATGTGTGCTTGCGTGCGTGTGTGTGTGAGAGAGATGGAGTTTCACTCTTGTTGCCCAGGCTGGAGTGCAATAGCACAATCTCAGCTCACCATAACCTCCATCTCCGGGGTGCAAGTGATTCTCCTGCCTCAGTCTCTTGAGTAGCTGGAATCACAGGCATGCGCCATCCGCACCCAGCTAATTTTGTATTTTTAGTAGAGACAGGGTTTCTCCATGTTGGTCAGGCTGGTATTAAACTCCCGATCTCAGATGATCCACCCACCTTGGCCTCCCAAAGTGCTAGGATTACAAGCGTGAGCCACCATGCCTGGCCAAGAGTGGTTTTTACACCTTAAAATGCTTGGGGAAAAAAATCAAAAGAAGAATATCTCATGATACATGAAGATTAGGTGAAATTCAAATTTCAGGACCCATAAATATTTACTGGAATAAAGCTATACCTAAATCTATTGGGACAAAGTCACATAGTATGTGGTGGCTTTCCCACTACAATGGCAGAGTTGAGTAGTTATGGCAGAGACGCACCTGGCACTCTCATCCCTTTGTGCTGCTGCTCAGTGCACTGCAAGTTGGAATGCTGCAATTATAACTCAACAGTATTTCCAAAGCCACATGTTGTTTCTATACCACATAATTTATTTTATTTACTTCTTTATTTTTTGAGACGGAGTCTTGCTCTGTCACCAGGATTGAGTGCAATGGTGTGATTGTGGCTCACTGCAACCTCCGCATCACGGAGTTGTGATTCTCCTGCCTCAGCCTCCTGAGTAGCTGGGAATACAGGCATGCATCACCATGCCCAGCTAAGTTTTGTATTTTTAGTAGAGATGGGGTTTTACCATGTTGGCCAGGATGGTCTCAATCTCTTGACCTCATGCTCTGCCCACCTCAGCCTAGGCACTGTGGCCAGCCACCACAGCATTTATTTATTTGTTTAGACACGGAGTTTCGCTCTTGTTGCCCAGGCTGGAGTGCAATGGTGTGATCCTGGCTCATTGCAACCTCCGTGTTCTGAGTTCAAGCGATTCTCCTGCCTCAGCCTCCCACGTAGCTGGGATTACAGGCATGTGCCATCAGGCCCGGCTACTTTTGTGTTTTTAGTAGAGACAGAGTTTCTCCACGTTGGTCATGCTGGTCTCAAACTCCTGACCTCAGGTGATCCACCTGCCTCGGCCTACCAAAGTGTTGAGATTACAGGCGTGAGCCACTGCACCAGGCCTCACAGCATTTATTTTTTAAATTTTTTTTTTTTTTGAGACAAAATCTCACTATGTCTCCCAGGCTTGAGTGCAGGGGTGTGATCTTGGCCCACTGCAACCTCCACCTCTTGGGTTTAAGTGATTCTTCTGACTCAGTCTCCTCAGTAGCTAGGATTACAGGTAGGCACCACCACCCCTAGCTAATTTTTGTATTTTTAGTAGAGATGGGGTTTTAGCATGTTGGCCAGGCTGGTCTTGAATTACTGACTGTGGGAAGTAGTAAAGTTCCTTTTTAAAGTTTTCTTTCTTGTTAATAAATAAATCGTAAGTGTGCTAATAAATCTTTGTTAGGCCCTCTCCTATGTAGCTGTTAAACATGCCATGCTTACAGGCTTGTAGTACATTCTATGTCCTTGTACTTTAACCAAGATATCTGTGCTGGATGTGCTCACAGGCATGTTCCTGCTCTCCATTGCTTTTACCTGTTTAGAAAAGTTTTAAGTTAGCCAATTGGGTTTTAGTTTAGATTGTAAGGTCTGGCTCCAGCCAATGGAGATCAGACACAGCAGTAAGGACAAACTCAAATGTGTTAAGAAGTAAATCTGTCTGTTTTCCTTTGTTCATTGTGCTCTCATGGCAAGATGGCTAGTGAGACTACCCTTTCTGCAGTCCAGGAAGTAAAAATTGTGTTGCTGAAAGATCCTTTGTCTCAGTACCAATTTTTCTTTGTGTCATCGAGCATCTATTTCCAACACTGACCTCAAGTGATCTGCCCACCTCGGCCTACCAAAGTGCTGGAATTACAGGTGTGAGCCACCGTGCCCCGCCAAACAAAGCATTTAAAAAAATTGCCAGTGCATATTCTTGTGTCAAAAGAAGAAAAGTAGGCTGAGCATGGTGGCTCAGGCCTGTAATCCCAGCACTTTGGGAGGCCAAGGCAGGCAAATCACCTGAGGTCGGGAGTTCGAGACCAGCCTGACCAACATAGAGAAACCCTGTCTCTACTAAAAATACAAAATTAGCCAGGCGTGGTAGCACATGCCTATAATCCCAGCTACTCAGGAGGCTGAGGCAGGAGAATCGCTTGAACCCAGGAGGCAGAGGTCACAGTGAGCCAAGATCGCACCATTGCACTCCAGCCTGGGCAACAAGAACAAAACTCCATCTCAAAAAAAAAAGAAAGAAAAAAGGATACAATTGCAAAGCATTGTGTTTATTATGCAGTGACACTATATCTGTGCTAAAAGAATAAAATGTATGTTAACTCAGACTAAGCAGTCATTAAGCAGTCATCACAGTATTACCAATTTATAGGAAAGCAACAGTTGGAAAAATTGCAAAATTTTGGCTGGGTGCCGTGGCTCATGCCTGTAATCCCAACACTTTGGGAGGCTGAGGCAGGAGAATTGCTTGAGCCCATGAATTTGAGACCATCCTGAGTAACACAGCAAGGCGTCATCTCCACAAAAAAAAAAAAAAAAAAAAAAAAAAATTGGCTGCGAGTATTGAGAAACATTAAGTTTACTTTTGAAAAACAGTAAGTTTACCCTGCCCCTGTGGCTCCCTTGTGGAGAATACCTTTTAGTTTGCAATTAGTGGTAAGCGGGTAACAGCTACCTACTTGGAATATTTCTGAGTTATGAGTAAATACAGAACACCTGCTGATTAACAATAATCACCTGTTAAGAGACAATAAATACATGGATCAGAATCTGCTCAGGGTCTTCAACCTGGAATGCTGTCAGACCCTGAGGCTCTCAGCTCGGTAGACTGATGATAGACCCACTTTGCTGTTCTAACTGGGTGTCTGCCTCTCATTTGCCTTCAGTGCCACTTGGGTGGGGGTCTCCTGGCTAAGCTGGTACTTGGTACGGAAGTGGTGGCGTATGCCTGTGGTCCCAGCTGCTTGAGAAGCTGAGGTGGGAGGAATGCCTGAGTCCAGGAGGTTGTGGCTGCAGTGAGCTGTGATCATGCCACTGCACTCCAGACTGGGCAACAGAGTAAGACTCTGTCTCATAAATAAACAAACAAATAAATAAAAGACTTGACCTCAGATCAGAGGTGATGATCCGCTGAATTTAAGCATTAGTCAGTGGAGAGAAAGAAACTATCCAGGATTCCCTCAGTAATGGCCAGTGAACAAAGAAGAGCCCAGCATCACATCCCTGCCTTGCAGAGTTTTTACACGTGTGTCTGTGTGTGTGTGTGTGGGCATATATATATATGTATTTTTTTTTAGAGATAGGGTCTCACTCTGTCCCCCAGACTGGAGTGCAGTGGTGTGATCTCAGCTCATTGCAACCTCCACCTCCCAGGCTCAAGAAATTCTCCTGCCTCAGCCTCCCAAGTAACTGGGATTACAGGTGGCATCACCATGCCCAGCTAATTTTTGTATTTTTAGTAGAGACAGGTTTCACCATGTTGGCCATGCTGGTCTTGAACTCCTGACCTCAAATTATCCACCTGGCTCGTCCTCCCAAAGTGCTGGTATTACAGGCACGAGCCACCACACCTGGCCATATGTATTCTTTTTAAGTTGAGAAAACAATAATTCAGTACAACCCAAAGTGAAATCTGCTAAGATGTGTAACAAGTGATGGTGGTAATCATGTATGAAGCAGACAAAGGCTTAGTTGAGCAAATTTATAAAGCTCTAGAAAATATAAGGTGTTTACAGCCTATGGCTATTTATTACATTATTCATCTGAAACTAATCCATGAAAAAAAATATATATATATATACACACATATACTTTTCAAGACAGAGTCTCACTGTTGCCCAGACTGGCAGGCAGTGGCGTAATCTCAGTTCACTGCAACCTCTGTCTCCCAGGTTCAAGTGATTCTCCTGCCTAAGCCTCCTGAGTAGCTGGGAGATTATAGGCTCTGGCCACCCCATGTCCAGCTAATTTTTGTATTTTTAGTAGAGACTGGGGTTTCACCATGCTGGTCTCAAACTCCTGACCTCAGGTGATCTGCCTGCCTTGGCCTCCCAAAATGCTGGTACAGGTGTGAGCCACCAAGCCTGGCCTCCCAAAATATTTCAATCTACCATGTGGTATTTATTGAACTAGAAGTGTTAACAGTGAACCTCATGTGCTCTCATGTTTAACCATCACAAAACATAAATTTTTGTCAGAAATAGAAGCTAAATATCCTGACTTGTCCTACCATACATTATTTCAATGACTTAACAGTGATTAGATTTTATTAATTTTTTTTAAGCTCTGGGCCAAGACTGAAATTTTTCAAAACAGATAAAAGTCATTCTAGGCCGGGCGTGGTGGCTCACACCTGTAATCTAAGCAGTTTGGAGGCCAAGGCGGGGTGGGCAGATCACCTGAGATCAGGAGTTTAAGACCAGCCTGACCAACATGGTGAAACCCCATCTTAAAAAAAAAAAAAAAAAAAAGTCATTCTAGGCTGGGTGAGGTGGCTCATGCCTGTAATCCCAGCACTTTGGGAAGCCAAGGCAGGCAGATCACTTGAGGTTAGGAGTTCGAGACCAGCCTGGCCAACATGGTGAAACCCATCTCTAGTAAAAGTACAAAATTAGCCAGGCGTGATGGTACATGCCGGTAATCCCAGCTACTTGGGAGGTTGAGGCAGGGAATCACTTGAACCTGGGAGGCAGAGATTGCAGTGAGCTGAGATCATGCATGCCACTGCATTCCAGCTTGGGCAAAAAAAAAAAAAAAAAAGAAACTCAGTCACAAAAAAACTCATTTAAAACCATTTTTACTGAATAATTAATAGCTTCGGAGATTAGCTTTTACAATGGACTTGATAATGCTTCTTAATGAATTAAACCTAAAATTATAGGACAAAAAAGTGCTTGTACACAAAATATATACTGTAGCAAAGTCACTGATAACTAACATTGTTTTAAATCACAAGTAATGTTAAGGTCAGGCGTGGCGGCTCACACCTGTAACCCCAGTACTTGAGAGGCCAAGGTAGGTGGATCACTTGAGGCCAGGATTTCAAGACCAGCCTGGACAACATGGCAAAACCCTGTCTCTACCAAAAAATACACTAATTAGCTGGGTGCAGTGGTGTGTGCATGTAATCCCAGATACCTGGGAGGCAGAGACATAAGAATTGCATGAGTCTGGGAGGTAAAGGTTGCAGTGAGCTGAGATCATGCCACTGCACTCCAGTCTGGGTAACAGAGCAGAGCAAGACTTCGTCTCAAAAAAACAAAACAAAACAAACAAACAAAAAAAACACGAGAAAAAGAATACAAGTAACGTTAAGCTGCTTTGTTTTGTTTTGAGATAGGTGTCGCTCTGCCACCCAGGCCAGAGTGCGGTGGCAGAATCATAGTTCACTGCAGCATTGAACTCCTGGGCTCAAGCAATCCTCCCACCTCATCCTCCCAAGTAGCTATGGTCACAGGCACATACAACCATGCTAGACTAATTTTTAAATTTGTGGGGTTTGTTTTGTTGTTGAGACCAAGTCTCACTCTGTCACCCAGACTGGAGTGCAGTGGTACAATCTTGGCTCATCGCAACGTCTGCCTCCCAGGTTCAAGTGATTTTTGTGCCTCAGCCTCTCGAGTGGCTGGGATCACAGGCATGTGCCACCATGCCTGGATAATTTTTGTATTTTTAGTAGAGACAGAGTTTCACCATGTTGGTCAGGCTATTATTGAACTCCTGACCTCAAGTGATCCACCTCCCTTGGCCTCTCAACGTGCTGGGATTACAGGCATTAGCCATCATGCCCGAACAATTTTTAATTTTTTTTGTTAAGACAAGATCTTGTTATGCTGCTCAAGTTGGTCTTGGACCCCTGGCTCAAATGATCCTCCTGCCTTGGACTCTCAAAGTACTTGGAGTACAAGCATGAGCCACTGTACCCAGTCTTAACTGCTTTAAATACTTCTTGTGCTGTCAAAAGGTAAAACAGGACGCACGATCTCCATTCCTACACAAATTTGCAGCAGAGACATATTCTCAGCTCGAGCTACACTTGCGGAGGTAATTTTTAGATCTTGATGCCAAGTGCAATGGAATTTCCCATATTTCAAAACCCATTTGATTGCATGATTGAATAGCTTCTACCTAACCTTCAATTGAAGGTGATTACTCTGCAATAACAGGCAAATACCAAGAGAAGAATCTAACGGAATTCTATAAATGCCTTCCAACAATGAATATACTCAACTAAAATCATATGCTCATGGACTGGAATCAGTATTGCCAGCTGCCAGTTTCATCTAGGTGAGAGACATTTTCCTTTAAGTTTGTTTTTTTACTCATCACTATACAAATAAGGAAAAGACATTTTCGGCTGTGCGCGGTGGCTCACTTTGGGAGGCCGAGGTGGGTGAATCACTTGAGGTCAGGAGTTCGAGACCAGCCTGGCCAACATGGTAAAACCCCATCTGGCTGGGCGTGGTGGCTCATGCCTGTAATCCAAGCACTTTGGAGGCCAAGGTGGGCGGATCACCTGAGGTCGGGAGTTCAAGACCAGCCTGACCAACATGGTGAAATCCTGTCTTAAAAAACAAAAACAAAAAAAACCAATCTCAAAAAAAAAAGAAAAATATAAATTTTATCATAGAAAAAAAAAGAGAAGGAAAAGACATTTTCAAAGATGAAGTATGTAAAATTTCATTACAGATCAGCATTAATAGCTCAGCATTTAGGGGCAGACACAGTGTCTCATGCCTGTAATCCCAGCATTCTGGAAGGCCAAGGTGGGCAGACTGCTTGAGTCCAGGAGTTTGTGACAGCCTGGGCAGCATAGTAAGACCCTGTCTCTACAAAAAATTTAAAAATTAGCCCGGCATGGTGGCGCACATTTGTGGTCCTAGTTACTTGGGAGACTGAGGTGGGAGGATCGCTTGGGCACAGGAGATTGAGGCTGCCATTGCCATTTCACACCAGCCTGGGTGACAGAGCCAAATCCTGTCTCAAAAACAAACAAACAAAAACAACCATTTTTCTTTTGCTCTCCCTTTACACTGTTGAATGAGAAACACCTGAGCCCAGAAGGGCATGGCTACCGTGAGCCAAGATCTTACAACTGCACTCCAGGGCAACCAGAGACAGGCCCTGTCTCAAAAAAATAAAAAAAAAGTTCAGCGTTAAATAGTGCACACTAACTTTGAACCCCAATTAAGCAGAAGGCCAGTGCTTTCTATGGGAGTCAACAGTTTCCAGGTATGGCAGCTTAGCCTAGTTCAGGGATATCACCTTATGAAGGAAGTGATTATTAAATTGATATTATAATGAGAACATGAACATTATTATTATTATTTTTTGAGATGCAGTTTCATTCTTGTTGCCCAGGCTGGAGGACACTGGCACAATCTCGGCTCCCTGCAACCTCTGCCTCCCAGGTTCAAGTGATTCTCCTGCCTCAGCCTCCCAAGTAGCTGGGAATATAGGCAGCCACCACCATGCCCAGGAAAATTTTGTATTTTTAATAAGAACAGTATTTCACCATATTGGCCAGGCTGGTCTTGAACTTCTGACCTCAGATGATCCACCCACTTTGGCCCCCCAAAGTGCTGGGATTACAGGCATGAGCCACCGCACCCAGCCCAACATTCTTCTTCTTGAGACAGGGTCTGGCTCTGTCACCCAGGTGGGAGTGCAGTGGCACCATCTTGGCTCACAGCAACCTCCACCTGCCAGACCCAAGCCATCCGCCCACCTCAGCCTCCTGAGTAGCTGGTACTACAGATGCATGCCACCATACCCAGATAATCTTTGTATTTTTGGTGGACACAGGGTTTTACCATGTTGCCCAGACTAGTCTTGGACTCCTGAGCTCAAGCAATCCACCCTTCTTGCCCTCTCAAGGTGCTCGGATTATAGGAGTGAGCCACCGCACCTGGCCATGAACATTATTTTCTTTTTTTTTTTTTTTT
>NW_016108005.1:622077-626250 GCF_001604975.1 Cebus imitator
ATTCTTCTGTGTTAGCCTCCTGAGTAACTGGGACTACAGGCGCATGCCATCACACCTGGCTAATTTGTTGTATTTTTAGTAGAGACGAGGTTTCACTGTGTTAGCCAGGATGATCTTGATCTCCTGACCTTGTGATCTGACTGCCTTGACCTCCCAAAGTGCTGGGATTATAGGCGTGAGCCACTGCGCCCAGCCTATCTTTTCTTTTTGAGAGACACAGTCTCACTGTGTCACCCAGGCTGGAATACAGTGGCGTGATCGGGGCCCACTGCAGCTTCAACCTCCTAGGCTCAAGCACTCCTATCTCAGACTTCCAAAATGTTGTGTTTACAGGCATGAACCACCATACCCGACAATTGTAATTATTATTATTATTTTTTGATATGAAGTCTTACTCTGTTACCCAGGCTGAAGTGCAGTGGTGTGATCTTGGTTCACTGCAACCTCCGCCTCCTAGGCTCAAGCAATTCTCCTACCTTAGATTCCCCAGTATCTGGGACTACAGGCATGTGCTACCATGCCTGGTCTTTAGTACAGACGGGGTTTCACCATGTTGGCTAGGCTGGTGTTGAACTCCTGACCTAGATGATCTGCCCACCTTGGCCTCCCAAAGTGCTGGGATTACAGGCATGAGCCACTGCATCTGGCCTGGCGATTGTAATTATTTTAGAAGACAACAGTTTAATACCACCTAGAAACCCTGGGAGTATGCAAGTTAAGGAAGAATCACAAATCTGTATGTTACAGCTTTTTAAATGCTTTCCTTGTTTCTCTACTCATTTCCGTTTTGTTATCTCAGCATTTTGGAACTTTTTTTGAAATGTTTTTTTGACACAGTCTCCTTCCGTTGCCTAGACTGAGGTGCAGTGGCATGATCAAGGCTTACTGCAGCCTCAAACTCCTGGGCTCATGTGATCCTCCCACCTCAGTCTCCTGTGTAACTGGGACGTGAACACCTGGGGTCAAGTGATTCACCTACCTTGGCTTCCCAAAGTGCTAGGATTAAGGCGTGAGCCACCATGCCCAGCCTGGAAGGTTTCTTTTATGCCTGCCTCAACTGTGCTAAGGAAAAATAAAGGAAAGGATCTTTTACAAAAATTTTATTATGACAAATTCCAAATATATATATATGAACAATACAATAGGCCAGGAGCAGTGGCTTATGCCTGTAATCCCAGCACTTTGGGAGGCTGAGACGGGCATCCTGGCCAACATGGTGAAATACCATCTCTACTAAAAATACAAAAATCAGCTGGGCATGGTGATGTGTGCCTGTAATCTCAGCTACTTGGGAGGCTGAGGCAGAAGAATCATTTGAACCTGGGAGGAGGAGGTTGCAGTAAGCCGAGACTGCACCACTGCACTCCAGTCTGGGCAACAAGAGCGAGACTCCATTTAAAAAAAAAAAAGTATTATAGAATAATATAATTAACCCTACCTTCACATTATGTCACCTGGTTTAAACAATTATCAACAACACATGGCCATTCTTGTTTCACTTTTACCTAACCCACACCTTATTCCCCTCTGGAGTATTTAGAAGCAAAATGAGAAATATTTTGGTTATTTATTTATTTTTTTTTGAGACAAAGTCTTGTTCTGTCGCCCAGGCTGGAGTGCAGTGGCACAATCTGGGCTCACTACAACCTCCACTCCCAGGTTCAAGCAATTCTCCTATCTCAGCCTCCTGAGTAACTGGTATTATAGGTGAGCGCCACCATGCCTGGCTAATTTTGGTATTTTTAGTAGAGATGGGGTTTCACTATGTTGGCCAGGCTGGTTTTAACTCCTGACCTCAAGTGATCCGCCTGCCTTGGCCTCCCAAAGTCTGGGATTACAGGTGTGAGCCACTGTGCCAGGCCCATTTTGGTTCATTTTTTAAAAATTCACTTATTTATTTATTTTTAAAAGATAGGGCCTTTTAAAGGCCACACCAGGCTGGGTGTGGTGGCTCACACCTGTAATCCTAGCACTTTGGGAGGCCGAGGTGGGTGGATCGCCTAAGGTCAGGAGTTCAAGACCAGCCTGGCCATCATGGTGAAACCCCATTAAAAAAAAAAAAAAAAAAGATAGGGCCTGGCTCTCTCAAACAGGCTGCAGTGCAGTGGTGCAATCATTGCTCATAGTGGCCTCAAACTTATGGTCTCAAGGGATTCTCTTAGCTTAGTTAGGACTATAAGTGCATGCCACCATGCCTGGCTAATTTTTGGTCCATCCTTCAAAGAAATTTTTTTTTTTTTTTTTTTTGAGACAGAGTTTCACTCTTGTTACCCAGGTTGGAGTGCAATGGCACGATCTCGGCTCACTGCAACCTCGGCCTCCTGGGTTCAGGCAATTCTCCTGCCTCAGCCTCCTGAGTAGCTGGGATTACAGGCACGCGCCACCATGCCCAGCTAATTTTTTGTATTTTTAGTAGAGAAGGGGTTTCACCATGTTGACCAGGATGGTCTCGATCTCTTGACCTCATGATCCACCTGCCTCGGCCTCCCACAGAGCTGGGATTACAGGCTTGAGCCACCGCGCCCGACCAGAAATTTTTTTTTTTGAGAGGGAGTCTCACTCTGTTGCCCAGGCTGGAATGCAGTGGCACAATTCTGGCTAACTGCAACCTCCACCTCCTGGGTTTAAGCGATTCTTCTGCCTCAGCCTCCCGAGTAACTGGGACTACAGGCACACGCCACCATGCCTGACTAATTTTTTCTATTTTTAGTGGAGATGGGGTTTCACTATATTGGCCAGGCTGTTCTCGAACTCCTGACCTCATGATCCGCCTGCCTTTGGCCTCCCAAAGTGCTGGGATTACAGGCATGAGCTACCGTGCCCGGCCTATTTTGAAATGAAGTTTTGCTCTTGTTGCTCAGGCTGGAGTGCAATGGCGCCATCTTGGCTTACCACAACCTCAAACGCCCTGGTTCAAGTGATTCTCCTGCCTCAGCCTCCCGAGTAGCTGGGATTACAGGCATGTGCCACCACGCCCAGTTAATTTTGTATTTTTAGTAGAGATGCGGTTTCTCCATGTTGGTTAAGCTGGTCTTGAACTCCCAACCTCAGGTGATCCACCTGCCTCAGCCAATCCACCTGCCTCAGCCTCCCAAAGTGTTGGGATTACAGGCGTGAGCCACTACGCCCAGCCCTTAAAAGGAATATGGAAGCCTGGAACTTTGGCAGCAGAATGGTGGTGGTATCTGAAATCCAGGCTGGGGGATGAAGCCAACCACTTTATCTTTGAATTGATATTCCTTTCTGGCACTATAATATACTTTGGAGGGCCTCAGTTTCCCTATGCAAAATGATGAAAATGGACTAAATCACAGGTAGTCCTCTCAAGTGAAATAGGGGATTCTGACTTCCTATCAACAGAATTTGCCTAAGAGTGCCAGAATTGCCTCTTGCAAATTATAAAACTTGAAGTAAGTCATTTAGTTTCTGGATCAAAAGGGGAACTTCATCAGACTTTGTTTGAATTTAAGTAAAACAATGAATTATACATACTTTGGTGAACTGGAAAGTACTATATAAATTAGGCATTATTGAGTTCCTCAGTTAAGCAAAAGATAACTCAGATTTTGAGCCTGTAAATTAGGACAAGTGTTGCTATTGATAGAAAAGAGGAAATTGAAAGACAAAGTTTAATTCAAATGGAAGACTATAAGAGAGGGAGATATGGAGCTAATAAACCTTAGTTTGAAATATCTATTTTAGTTCTGTGATACAGAATCAAGGAAAAAAGAAAAACCAAAATATATATATTTAGGCCAGGTGCAGTGATTCATACTTGTAATCCCAGCACTTTGGGAGGCTGAGGTAGGTGGATCACCTGAGGTCAGGAGTTTGAGATCAGCCTTGTCAACATGGCAAAATCCCGTCTCTACTAAAATTACAAAAATTAGCTGGGCATGGTAGTGCGCACCTGTAGTCTCAGCTACTCAGGAGGCTAAGGCAGGAGAATTGCTTGAACCCGGGGGGCAGAAGTTGCAGTGAGCTGAGATAGCACCACTGTACCCCAGCCTGGGTGACAGAGCAAGACTTTGTCTCAAAAATAAGCAGAAAAAAACAGGTCAGGCGCAGGGGCTCATGCCTGTAATCCCAGCAGTTTGGGAGGCCAACGCGGACAGATCACTTGAGGTCAGATGTTCAAGATCAGCCTGGCCAGCTGGTGAAACTCTGTCTTTA
>NW_016108005.1:627785-629470 GCF_001604975.1 Cebus imitator
ACCATGTTGACCAGGATGGTCTCGATCTCTTGACCTTGTGATCCACCCGCCTCGGCCTCCCAAAGTGCTGGGATTACAAGCGTGAGCCACCGCGCCCAGCCTTTATTTATTATTTTATTTTATTTTTTTGAGACGGAGTCTCGCTCTGTCACCAGGCTGGAGTGCAGTGGTGCGATCTTGGCTCACTGCAACCTCCTCCTTCCAGGTTCAAGCAATTCCCCTGCTTCAGCCTCATGGGTAGCTGGGACTACAGGCATGCACCACCACGCCCAGCTAATTTTTGTATTTTTAGTAGACAGAGTTTCACCATGTTGGCCAGGATGGTCTCAATCTCCTGACCTCGTGATCTGCCTACCTCAGCCTCCCAAAGTGCTGGGATTACAGGTGTGAGACACTGCACCTGGCCAGAGTTTACTTAACTTTAAAATGTTTTTACATTTTTTTTTTTTTTACAGAGATGGGGTTTTGCCATGTTGGCCAGGCTGATCTCTAACTCCTGGCCTCAAAGGATCCACCAGCTTCAGCCTCCCAAAGTGCTGGGATTACAGGTGTGAGCCACTGTACCTGGCCAAGAGCAGATAGTTTATATACAGAGACAGCACATCCTGAAGAGGCAGAGAGGGCTGCTGAAAAGGAAGTGAGCCAGAAGCCAATGTTGAATTTTCATTTTTCTCTGGCTTCCTCCCATCTTTATCCATCAACATTCAAAAACCATATATTAAGCATGTATTATGTGCTGGGCACTGTGCTAGGTACTGGGAATAGAAAAAATAATATGCAGCCTGCTCTCAAGATGCTCAGATTGGGATGAGAAAGATATTTATAAACAATTACAATAGAATGTGATAAATATTAACTTAGGCTTTGACCACAGTGTACACATAGTAATCAGAGAGTATGGTCAGTTTTTGTTTGCTTTTAGAGTATGTGTTTGGAGTCACCAGAGATGTGACCCCTAAATGCTTCATGATGATTATTAGTCTACCAAAGGAAAAACTATGGAGAGGTGAAGGGGCTTCTACACTTAGAGGGCAGAGTGGATTGCTGTGGCTCACATCTGTAATCCCAGCTATGTTGGAGGTTGTGGCAGAAGGAATGCTCGAGCCTAGCAATTTGAGATCAGACTCAGCAACACAGAGAGAACGCTCTCTAAAAACAAAACAAAACCCAAAAAGCCTAATTCAGTCAAAGCAAGGGTAGAAGCTAGATCAAGAAGGCTGAGCAGCTGGGTGGGTGGCTCACACCTGTAATCCCAGCACTTTGGGAGGCCAAAGCGGAAGGGTTGCTTGAGTCCAGGAGTTCCAGACCAGCCTGGGAAATACAGTGAGACCTCGACTCTACAAAAAAATTAAAAATTAGGGCTGGGCACGGTGGCTTATGCCTGTAATCCCAGCTTTTTGGGAGGCCAAGGTGGGCAGATCACAAGGTCAAGAGATGGAGACCATCCTACCCAACATGGTGAAACCCCGTCTCTACTAAAAATACAAAAATTAGCTGGGTGTGGTGGCGCGTGCCTTGTAGTCCCAGCTACTCTGGAGGCTGAGGCAGGAGAATCGCTTGAACCTGGGAGGCGGAAGTTGCAGTGAGCCGAGATGGCACCACTGTACTCCCGCCTGGGTGTCAGAGCAAGACACTGTTTTAAAAAAAATCAAATTTTAAAAGACAAATAAAAAACAATATAACGG
>NW_016108005.1:631485-633468 GCF_001604975.1 Cebus imitator
GGTTGCAGTGAGCCGAGATTGCGCCACTGCACTCCAGCCTGGCGACAGTGAGACTCCGTCTCGAATAACAACAAAAAACCAAATAGGGATTAACAGAGAGAAGCAGGCATAATCCGGAGCAGGTGAAGCCTTGGGGCCACGCTCGAGAGGCGTTTGTGTTTTACTTTCAGCAGTTCAGAGCCCATGATGGCCAGGTTACCCAATTGTGGACTTCCTTGACCACTTAATTGGGTAAATGTAACCCTCACCTTCTCTCTCTCTTTTCTCTCCATTTAGCGGGTCACGTAGCCAGTAGGGCTTCCTTAGCCTATCAGGACACCTGGGGCCTGCGTCATTCAGTCAGTCACCTATCTGGTGGTCACGTCTGCCCCTGGGGTCATCCCCTTCCTGGGGCCACCTCGGCCCATCTGGACCTGTCAGTTCTTGAGCTCCCGCAGGCCTCTCGGCTCGCCAGGTCGCCTCAGTGCCACGCCTCCCTGGCCCGCGATTCGGCCTGCACGTTACGCTTTGTTCCCAGAAGCAGGTTTTCAAAACGCCGCTCCCTCTCAGCTCCAGCTGTTTTCCTGCCAGCGAGGGGAGACCCGGCAGTCGCAGCGCCCCCGGCGGCGCGCTGCGGCCCAGGAAGGGAGTGCCCACCGCCGGCGCCTCTTCAGCCTCCTCCCGGAACGCGGGAGCGGGCGGGAGCAGCGCCCACCCAGATCTTCGCGACCGTGCTCCTGATTGGCTGCGACATGTGACGTCACTGGGAGGGCCCCGGCGGCTGCCGGGAGCCGAGGCTCCGCGCTTGCGCAGACGGAGAGCGCTGAGCGTAGGGGGAGGTGGCTGCCGCTTCTCCCGCGTCCGCCATTTTGTTGCTGTGGCTATAGGGAACGGGCTGGGCAAAACCGTTCCCGAGGCGCTACGCTCCTTCGAGTTCGGTGCCTCGTGTGACGGCGGGGGTAGGTGAAGACCCGTGGAGCTCTGGCGCCAGCGCGTTCCAGGTCGGGAGTCAGTGGAGGCACCCCTGGAACCCCGAGCAGCCCTAGAACCCCGCGGTGGCCTCCGCTGCTGCTCGGCTTTGCCTACCCCGAACCCCCGGCTCTGCCCTGCATTCCCTGGCGGCTCTCTCCGTGAGGCGGCCTTGGAGCAGGCGGACGGCGGCGGAGGATGTTGCGGGCCCGGAGCCGAGAGGAGAGTGCTGGCCCAGCCCTCTGAGCGAGCCTCGAGGTGTGCGAGAGGCCGCCCTTCCTCGGCCCCAAAGCCGTCTGCCGGGCTAAGGCGTGCAGAGCAGGCGAGAACAGCCGGCGCCCCGACCGCCGCAGAGCCCCCGGCCCGGCACCATGTCCTCCGCCAGGTTCGATTCCTCGGACCGCTCTGCCTGGTACATGGGGCCGGTGTCTCGCCAGGAGGCGCAGAACCGGCTCCAGGGCCAGCGCCACGGTATGTTCCTCGTCCGCGACTCTTCCACCTGCCCTGGGGACTATGTGCTGTCGGTGTCCGAGAACTCGCGGGTCTCCCACTACATCATCAACTCGCTGCCCAACCGCCGTTTTAAGATCGGGGACCAGGAGTTTGACCATTTGCCGGCCCTGCTGGAGTTCTACAAGATCCACTACCTGGACACCACCACGCTCATCGAGCCGGCGCCCAGGTACGCGAGCGCCCGCCCCGACCACGGAGGAAGGTCGAGAGCCGAGTCGGTCGAAGAGTGTTTGTGTAGGGGGGGTGGGGCGCGCTTGAACCCCTATTCCCCCATTCTGAACCAGATTATTTTTGAGAAGGCCTTCCGAAAGGAAGGCTAGTGTCAGGATCTGGGTCACTGGTTCAGAGGATGCGTTTTTTGTTTTTTTCTTCTCACAAGGCTGTTTCTCAGTGTGAAGAGGATGCATTTTAAATGTTTAACGTGGTTGCATAGCTAGAATGTACGCTTTCTGCCTTTTGTTACTTTCCCTGGCAGGGATTTGTTGGTTTTTCTAAAAACCCGTTTTTTTTTTTTTTTTTTTT
>NW_016108005.1:635137-638974 GCF_001604975.1 Cebus imitator
AACAAAGACCAGGACACCAAGAATCTGATTGGTGAAACCTGCAGTTCCTGGCAGATGCTGGTAGTTGCGGTCAACTTTGAGCACAATATTCCAATGTAAGGAGTTGAAGAGAATCTTAGAACCCACTGTAGTGAGATTTGTAACATGGAATAAATTATTCCTCTCATTTGTGAGTGAATTATATAATTAATACCAGACATTCATTAAGCCATGCAAGTGCTTGCATTGAGGTGATGAGTACTAGTATGGCTGTTTGAAAAAAATGAGTGAATGGCCGGGTGCAGTGGCTCACGCCTGTAATCCCAGCACTTTGGGAAGCTGAGACAGGCGGATAGCAAGGTCAGGAGTTCAAGACCAGCCTGGCCAACATGGTGAAACCCTGTCTTTACTAAAAATACAAAAATTAGCTAAGCATAGTGGTGGGTAATCTGAGCTACTCTGGAGGCTGAGGCAGGAGAATTGCTTGAACCCGGGGTGCTGCAATAAGCTGAGATTGCCACTGCACTCCAGCCCAGTGAGGGGAAGAACAGAGTGATACTCCTTCTCAAAAAACAAAAAACAAACAAACAAAAAAAGTGAGTTAATGGCTTGAATCTCCTTCTAGAGGGAGGAAAAGGAGTGTGCTGCTTCTCTCTATCCACAGAATCACCTCCAGATTTTCCATTCATGCGTGTGTCTTAGATAACAAGCATGTAATTCTGTCTTTGTCTGCCCTTCTTTTACTTCTGGCCTGCTCACTATTCCCTGGTAGCGATCCTTCCTTTCTCGCACCTTTGTACCTTTGTTCCAGCTGTTGGCTCTTCATTGACTGCCTTAACTATACCCCCTCTCCATCTGTTGAAATCCTTCCTGTTGTTCCAGTCCCCTCCCAGATAACAGGGCCTTACCCTGACCCTCCTCCTCACGTTCACCTTTGTTTCTTCTTCTCTGTGCCCTCTGCCTCAGCTCTATTGCTTTAATTTAGTTTTTCATTTTCCTAGGTATCTCTGAAGGAGATCACTATGCCCGTTGAGTTAGAACCTTAATGGATTTACTTTGTTATAATGAATCTTTGAATTGCCACTCCCAAGCCTGGTTTTCATGGCTTAGGTTTTACATGTTATTAGTCTTTTATAGAAAACTAGTGGCTACTAGAGCCTTGGCCAAACGGAAAACTCAGTGTGATGCTTCTTCACAACTCAGGCAGGATAAATTTAGTAGCTTTTTAGGCATCAAAACTGAGCTTTTAAAGCCAGAGTTTCATGCCTCTTGGCTAATATTTTGGTTTATCTTGCATAAAGTTTGTAACAATATTGTCCTAGAAATTTAAGGACTGGTGGCTTGCATTATTATGATCTGATCCTTTTTATGGGAGTGTTTCTTTCTTCTTTTTTTTTTTTTTTTTTACCTGGGTGCAGGTGGGTTAAGGCTGAAAAGGGCATTAGCCTTTTGGAATGTTTCATAATTTTTAATTTTATATTTTTATTCTAGTGTTTATAAGAGAACTATAACCCCAGTGAAGGTACTGAGAAAAATGTGTGACAGACATACTTTCTCCCTATGGAGCTCATACGTTAGTGGAGGAGATAGACTGAAAAGTAGAAAAATAAAGTAAGATTAATAAATGCTGTGCAGGAAATAAACCAAGGCTGAAGAAATATCACAGGACCTTATTTAGGGAAAAGACCATTATGTTGGGAGTGTTTCTTAGAGAAAGGGGGACATATAAAATGGGTTGGGAGATAAAGATCATGGTCAGGAATTTGATTTTTATTTAAAGTACTGTGGGCTCCATGGAAGGAATTTGAGGCAGGGAAGTGACCTGGGGCTATTACTGTAATCTAGGTACAAAATGATGATGACTAATAGTAGCAGTGGAGCTGTGACTTGGAGATGCCTATTTCGGAGATAAAATTGATTTGCTGTTGGGTGGGGATGATGGGAAGGGGAAAAAGGGATGATCTGGTATATTTGTAACTATTTGTCTTTTGTGTTTTTATTTTTAACTGCTTTTTATATTTGGTACATATATATTTTTTTTAATTTTAATTTTTATTTTTAGAGACAGGGTTTCACCATGTTGGCCAGGCTGGCCTTGAACTCCTGACTTCAAGTGATCCACCTGCCTGGGCCTCCCAAAGTGCTGGGATTACAGGTGTGAACCACGAGATCTAGCCTAGCTCTAGTGTTTTTTACTTAATAGGAGCCATTTTCACTTTAATAACAGAATGCTTCAGAAGAGAGCTTGCTTTGTTTGACATTTTCTATTTCTAGCTTATGTAGATGAATTCAGGCTACGAAGAAAAATTAGAAGAAATAAAATTTGCCAGGTGCGGTGGCACATATCTGTAATCCCAGCACTTTGGGAGGTCGAGGTGGGCAGTTCACAAGATCAGGAGTTCGAGACCAGCCTGGCAAACATAGTGAAATCCCATCTCTACTAAAAATATGAAAATTACCTGGGCATAGTGGTTCGCACCTGTAGTCCCAGCTACTTGGGAGGCTGAGGCAGGAGAATCGTTTGAACCCGGGAGGTGGAGGTTGTGGTGAGTCATTGCACCCCTGCACTCTAGTCTTGGGCAACAGAGCAAGATTCTGTCTCAAAAAAAAAAGAAAAGAAATAAAATTTTAGCAATAAAAACTAAGAGAAGTTGGCCCTTCAAGAAAATTATGTGTTTTGCTCAACAGACTTTAAGCATCGAATGTACCTGGTACTATGGAACCAACATTGAATCAGACAGCCCTATCATCCTTCTGAGGAGCTTACTGGTTACTAAAAAAACATTTTAAAGGTCAGCTGTGCTCAGTGGCTCATGCCTGTAATCCTGGCACTATGGGAGGTTAATGTATGAGGATCGCTAGAGCCCAGGAGCTTGAGACCAGCCCTGGCAACATAGGAGACCCTGTCCTTACAAAAATTAAAAAGTTAGCCAAGCATGATGTTGTGCGCCTTTAAGTCCCAGCTACTTGGGAGGCTAGAGTGGAAGGATTGCTTGAGTATGGGAGGTCGAGGCTGCAGTGAACTGTGATTGTGCCACTGCACTCCAGCCTAAGTGAGAGAGCCAGACCTTGTCTCAAAAAATAAATGAATGAATGAATGCAAGTATGTATATATTTAATTTCTATGCATGATAAAGTAGCTGTGGAAAAATCAAGTAAGGGTGCTTAGTCTAACCTGAAAGCCCAGAAGAGGAGCCTCACACACCTGTGAAGCGGAAGCCAAGCCCTGAAGGAACAGGAGGAAAGGAGACGCATAGTTGTGTCTCCGCCTTACATCCCCTGTTCTAAGTATTTAGGAACTCAAATCCAGACTTTCATAATTCGGAATACGGGGGAAGGATTGTCAGTAATTTTAATCAGCATAGAATTCAGCACTGTGAATAAACCCCTTTGCATTTCTCCTGACCAGTAGTTAACGTCATGTGAATTTGATTGAGTTAAAATACAGGAACATAGCCAGGCGTGGTGGCTCACGCCTGTAATCCTAGCACCTTGGGAGACTGAGGTGGGTGGATTGCCTGAGCTCAGGAGTTTGAGACCAGCCTGGGCAATACCGTGAAACCCCATCTCTACTAAAATACAAAAAATTAGCCAGGCATGGCAGCATGCGCCTGTAGTCCCAGCTACTTGGGAGGCTAAGGCAGCAAAATCACTTGAACCCGGGAGGTGGCTATTGCAGTAAGCTGAGATAGAGTCACTGCACTCCAGCCTTAGCGACAGAGCGAGACTCCATCTCTTAAAAAAAAAGGAACACTGTCATTATGCTAAAAGTGGAGTCTTGTCCAGTTAAGAGTTGTAATCTCATGGAAAGTACTGTAGCCATTCGATTTGTGACTTTTCTCTTAAGACTCAAATCCA
>NW_016108005.1:639435-640590 GCF_001604975.1 Cebus imitator
GCGATCTCGGCTCACCGCAACCTCCGCCTCCTGGGTTCAGGCAATTCTCCTGCCTCAGCCTCCTGAGTAGCTGGGATTACAGGCACGCGCCACCAGGCCCAGCTGATTTTTTGTAGTTTTAGTAGAGATGGAGTTTCACCATGTTGACCAGGATGGTCTCGATCTCTTGACCTCGTGATCCACCCGCCTCGGCCTCCCAAAGTGCTGGGATTACAGGCTTGAGCCACCGCACCCAGCCAATTTTGTATTTTTAGTAGAGATGGAGTTTCACCATGTTGGCCAAGTTGGTCTCAAACTTATGTCGTAATCCGCCCGCCTTTGCCTCCCAAAGTGCTGGGATTACAGACGTGAGCCTTCACGCCCGGGTAGACTAGATTATTTCTAAGGGTCTTAAGACTAAAATATTTTAATTCTGGGCTGGGCGTGGTCAGGAGACCAGCCTGGACAACATGGCGAAACCCCATTTCCAAAAATGCAAAAATTAACCAGGCGTGGTGGCAGGTGCCTGTAGTCCTAGCTACATGGGAGGCTGCAGCAGGAGAATCACTTGAACCTGGGAGGCAGATGTGCCGTGAGCTGAGATCGCACCACTGCACTCCAGTCTGGGCAACAGAGCGAGACTTCGTCTCAGGAAAAAAACAACAACCCAAAAAACATTATTTTAATTCTTTCAGATAAGTAAAAGGAAGCACAGCCTATTAGTTGGGAGTTCAGATTAACCTAAGCTGACTGAGCCTGAGCTAAAATCATAACAAGTCAGGTGGGGCCACTGGGCACGTAGCAGCTCACCTGGAATGAATGTGAGAAGAGGCTTCAAAGGCACACTGAGTGCCATTCAAATTCTGTCACACCAATTGTGTGACAGAATTAAACCAGAGTTAGGCAATTCAAATACCTGAGCTTTTGTGCTTTCATAAACAAAAAAATAAGGGAAATAGGAAAGGGAAAGTTCTTTGATAGATGGAGGCCTGCTGTCTACCAAAGCTCACTGCTAAACTCTAGGTATCTAATGGAAGTAAACCATGTTTTTGTTTTTTTGTCTTTAAGAAGCTTGGTCTAGCTGGGCGCGGTGGCTCAAGCCTGTAATCCCAGCACTTTGGGAGGCTGAGGCGGGTGGATCACGAGGTCAAGAGATCGAGACCATCCTGGTCAACA
>NW_016108005.1:642970-647745 GCF_001604975.1 Cebus imitator
AAAAAAAAAAAAAAGAATAAGGCTGGGCACAGTGGCTTACGCCTGTGATCCCAATACTTTGGGAGGCCGAGGAAGGTGGATCACTTGAGGTCAGGAGTTTGAGACCAGTCTGGCCAACATAAGAAATCCCATCTCTATTAAAAAATAGAAAATTAGGTGGTGGCAGCCCCTGCAATCCCAGCTACTGGGGAGGCTTAGGCACAAGAATTGCTTGAACCCGGGAGGTGGAGGTTGCAGTGAGCCGAAATCATGCCACTGCACTGCAGCCTATGTGATAGAGCAAGACTCTTTCTCAAAAAGAAAAGTATATGTAAGCCGGATGTGGTGGCATGTACCTATAATCCCAATTACTGGGGGGACTGAGGTAGGAGGATTGCTTGAGCCCAGGAGTTCGAGGCAAGCCTGGGCAACATAAACCCCCGTCTCTACAGGAAATTAAAGATTAGCTGGGCATGGTGGCTCTCGCCTGTAGTCCCAGCAGCTACATAGGAGGCTAAGGTGAGAGGATAACTTGAGCCTGGGAGGTCAAGGCTGTAGTGAGCTGAGACTATGCCGCTGTACTCCAGCCTGGACCACAGAGCCAGATGCTGTCTCAAAAACAAAACAAAACTATTACCCCCCTTTTTTTTTAAAAAAAAAAAAAAGAACATTGGCCAGGCATGTTGGCCTAGCCTATAATCCCAGGAGTTTGGGAGGCCAGGGTGGGAGGATCACTTGAGCTCAGGAGTTCAAGACTAGCCTGGACAACTTGGCAAGCCTCTATTTCTACAAAAATTGACTGGATGTGGTGGCATGCACCTGTAGTCCCAGCTATGCAGGAGGTTGACGTGGGAGGATTGCTTGAGCCTGGAGGTTGAGGATGCAGTGAGCCATGATTGTGCCTTTGTATTCCAGCCTGGGCAACAGAGCGAGATCCCATCTCCAAAATAAATAAATAAATAAATAAATAAATTACCAGCACCTTTGAAACTTCCTTTTTCCAGAAGTTGATTATTGGATTCTTCAGTGTGTATAAGAAGATTTTAAGCTTAGAACGTATTAAAACTTGATTTAAAGATGTTTTGTATATGGTTTATATATGAAATTGATAATGCTTTTAACAAAAAGAGCGGAGAGATTCATTATCATCAGATAAGAAAAGTCAGTTATGAATTAGTTGTTGGGGGCTTTGCTGCTGAAAGTGTGCAGTGGACAGTAGGCAAAAAGTGAGAAGCATGGGTCAAGAGTGTTTGGAAGGGCTTGAAAAACCCTTTCTCTTTTAAAGGGAAGTTGGGGGAGTGTGCTATTTTCAATCTTGCTCGAAGAACAAACTGAAATAATTGAGAAACAATACACTTTCTGATGACTATGCTTCATATTTCTTTAGACAGTGGGGTCTCATGGAAAGGCTAAGATATTGGACATGCAGCAACATGTATTTATCTCTTTAGTGGAACTAATGTTTAATTATCAGGGGAGTTTGATGAATAAATTAGTTTGAGGATATGGACAGAGGACTTGGAATTTATGTCAGGGTATGACTGGTGAGATTGATTTGGTATCAAATTTATGAATATTTCTGCAGATACTAACACAGAAAATGAGCCCCAAGGTCACTATAGCAGTATCGTGGTGGAGGGAAGTAGAAACTGTCTTTATCAAATTTGTATAGACACATACCCCTCACCAGAGAAGCAAAGAAGTTGAAAAGCACACTTTGCCTCCCTAACCCAGGAATTTAGACCCCAGGGATCAGCAAACTGTTGAGTGAAGGGTCAGATTGTAAATATTTTCAGCTTTGACACAGGGTCTCTGTCCAACTACTCAACTATGCCCTTGTAGCGAAAAACAGTCATAGACAATACATAAATTAACGGGCTATTTTTTAAAAAATTGAAATGGAGTCTCGCTCTCTTTGGTCTCATTTGCAAAATGGGGTCTCAAAAAAACAAAACAAAACCACCATCTATCTCACAGAGTTGACGTATTAAATAATCTCTTCAAAGACCGTAAACCTTGCCTATGGTAGATAATGAGTATGAGCTCTGATTTATTAGTTTGTTTGTCTGTTTATTTATTTATTTACTTATTTTTGGGATGGAGTCTTGCTCTGTTGCCAGGCTGGAGTGCAGTGGCACAATCTTGGCCCGCCACAACTTCCACCTCCTGGGTTTAAGCAATTCTCCGGCCCCAGCCTCCCAACTAGCTGGGATTACAGGCGTATGCCACCATGCCTGGCTAATTTTTGTGTTTGTAATAGAGATGGGGTTTCACCACGTTGGCCAGGATGATCTCAATCTCTTGACCTCATGATCTGCCCTCCTCAGCCTCCTAAAGTGCTAGGATTATTGGCGTGAGCCACCGTGCCTGGCCTCATAAGAACTCTTTATTGTTATTCCTGCTCCTACTACTCTTGCTATTCATTCATTCATTCATTCATTCATTCATTTATTTATTTTTGAGACAGTCTTGCTCTGTTGCTCAGGCTGGAGTGCAATGGTGCAGTCATAGCTCACTGCAGCTTCTAACTCCTGGGCTCAAGTAATGCTCCTGCCTCAGCCTCTTGAGTATCTGGGACCACAGGTGTGCACCACCATGCCCGGCCAATTTTTTGTCTTTTTAGTAGAGACAGAGTTTTGCTACTTTGGACAGGTGAGTCTCCAAGTGATCTGGCCTCTGTGGCCTCCCAAAGTGCTGGAATTACAGGTGTGAGCTACCACATCTGGTGGATTCGTTACTGTTTTTAGTGTGGCAAGCCTATAAGCCCTTTTTTGTTCTTTTTTTTTCAAGGGGTCAGAGACAGAGGCCTTTGTCATTTTCTGGGTGTCCAGGGAAGTGTGCAGGATGTAAGGCATAGATTAAGAGTGGGAGGAAGAGTGTGTGGTGGTTGTGACAAGGGTCCAAAGGAAGGCAGCTTCTGAACTTGCTCAAGATTTAAAAAATTTAAACAAGTTATCTCTATATAAAACAAAAGGTTTCTGTAAAACAGAGATGAAGTGTGTGTATGTGTGTGTACTTGTAATTTGAAAAGACATACTCAGGATAATAACTTTTGGGCCAGTGCAGGCTACAAAAATTACAACATGACAACTTTCTTAACTACTAAGAATATAGAAAGGAAAATAAGGCCAGGAGTGGTGGCCCACACCTGTAATCCCAGCACTATGGGAGGCTAAGGCTGGTGGATCAGATCAGGCCAGGAATTTGAGACCAACCTGGCCAACATGGCAAAAACCTATCTCTACTAAAAATACAAAATTTAGCTGGGTATAGTGTTACACATCTGTAATCTCAGCTACTCGGGAGGCTGGGGCAGAAGAATCACTTCAACCCAGGAGGCAGAGGTTGCAGTGAGCTGAGATTGCACCACTGTACTCCAGACTGGGTGACAGCAAGATTCTGTCTCAAAAAAAAAAAAAAGAGAGACTGAGCGTGGTGGCCCATACCTGTAATCCCAGCACTTTGGGAGGCTGAGGTGGGTGGATCACTTGAGGTCTGGAGTTTGAGACCAGCCTGGCCAACATGGTGAAACCCTGTCACTACTAAAAATACAAAAAAAATTAGCTGGGCATGGTGGCGGGTGCCTGTAATTGCATCTACTTGGGAGGCTGAGGCAGGAGAATCACTTGAACCCGGGAGGTGAGGTTGTAGTGAGCTACGATTGCGCATTGCACTCCAGCCTGGGCAACAAGAGCAAAAGTCCATCTCAAAAAATATATATAGAGAGAGGAGAGTGGTTTATTAAGTTTGACAGCCACTGGCTTAGAGTAAGATTTTCCTCTTAATTTTCTTTCTCTCTCAAGGTATCCAAGCCCACCAATGGGATCTGTCTCAGCACCCAGCCTGCCTACAGCAGAGGAAAACCTGGAATATGTACGGACTCTGTATGATTTTCCTGGAAATGATGCGGAAGACTTGCCCTTTAAAAAGGGTGAGATCCTAGTGATAATAGAGAAGCCTGAAGAACAGTGGTGGAGTGCCCGGAACAAGGATGGCCGGGTTGGGATGATTCCTGTCCCTTATGTCGAAAAGCTTGTGAGATCCTCACCACATGGAAAGCATGGAAATAGGAATTCCAACAGTTATGGGATTCCAGAACCTGCTCATGCGTACGCCCAGCCTCAGACCACAACTCCTATACCTGCAGTTTCCGGTTCTCCTGGGGCAGCAGTCACCCCTTTGCCATCGACTCAGAATGGACCTGTCTTTGCGAAAGCAATCCAGAAAAGAGTACCCTGTGCTTATGACAAGACTGCCTTGGCATTAGAGGTAAAGTCTGTTCAGACTAGCTTTTTGTTTCCTTTGACACTTTGTTTTCATTTTCAGTTTTAGTGTCTGCCCATTTAAACTTATATTCATGGAATTAGAGCACTGTATGATTTTGGAAGATGTGCACTGTTAGCATTTCATTTTTAAATTTTTTGTTTTGTTCTATTTTTGACATGGAGTCTCACTCTGTTGCGCAGGTTGGAGTGCAGTGGTGCGATCTTGGCTCACCGCAATCTCTGCCTCCTGGGTTCAAGCGATTCTTCTGCCTCAGCTTCCCAAGTAGCTGGGATTACAGGCATGCGCCACCATGCCTGGCTAATTTTTGTATTTTTAGTAGAGACAGGGTTTCACTATGTTGGCCAGGATGGACTCGATCTCTTGACCTTGATTAGAGGCGTGAGCCACTGTGTCCAGCCTAAATTTTTTTCATAGAGATGAGGTCTCGCTATGTCGCCCAGGCTGATCTCAAGGTCCTGGCCTCAAGTAATCCTCCTACCTCGGCCTCCCAAAGTGCTGGGATTACAGAT
>NW_016108005.1:648888-657464 GCF_001604975.1 Cebus imitator
ATTATTAGTAGAGATGAGATTTCACCATGTTGGTCAGTCTGGTCTTGATCTCTTGACCTCAAGTGATCCACCCGCCTCGGCCTCCCAAAGTGCTGGTATTAACAGGCGTGAGCCTCTGCACCTGGCCAAGTCTTTTTCTTCTAACTAAACATTAACTGACTCTTTAAAAAGACTCTTTCTCAGCCAGGACTGGTGGCTCATGCCTGTAGTTCCAGCCCTTAGGGAGGCTGAGGCCAGTGGATGACTGGAGGTCAGGAGTTTGAGACAAGCCTGGCCAACATGATGAAATTCCATCTCTACCAAAAAATATAAAAATTAGCTAGACGTGGTGGCATGCACCTGTAGCCCCAGCTAATCAGGAGACCGAGGTGGGATAATCGCTTGAACCCGGGAGTCAGGTTTCAGTTACCCAAGATTGTGTGAGCAGCAAAGTGAGACCCTATCTCAAAAAAAGTGTGGGAGGGGGAATGTTGAGAGAAACCTTACATGCATTTCGAAGGATGAAGTAAGGGAGCCAGTTGCTTAAAAAGAAAAAAACAACCTGATGACCAAGCAGCCTGCCCACAGATAAAATAATTGGTTCATGAGTATTTTTCCATAGGTTGTCCTTAATTTTTCCTTTTTTTCTTTTTTTTTTCTTTTTTTTTTATTTTTAAAGTTTTGAGGTGGAGTTTCGCTGGAGTGCAATAGCATCATCTTGGCTCACCGCAACCTCTGCCTCTTGGGTTCAAGCGATTCTCCTGCCTCAGCCTCTGAAGTAGCTGGGATTACAGGCATGTGCCACCACACCTAGCTAATTTTGTATTTTTAGTAGAGACAGGGTTTCTCCATGTTGGTCAGGCTGGTAATGAACTCCCAACCTCAGGTGGTCCGCCCACCTTGGCTCCCAAAGTGCTGGGATTACAGGTGTGAGTCACTGTGCCTGGCCTTCAGTTTTTCTTTGGACCAGACTAGTATCCGAATGAACTACACCTGAAGGTTTGTTTTAGTGTTTGATTTTTGTCTCCCTCTCATCTTGGCTGTAAGAAAAGGAGCATCTGAGGCTGTGGTTGGGGTCAGGGACTGAGGCCCTGGGTCTGACTGAGGAGGACACCTCCACAGATAGAAATGCTGGCTGAGCAGGCCTTCCAGCCTTTTTTCTGTATTTCCTTCCTTTCTGTCCTTTCTTTCCTTCAGATGGAGTCTCATTCTGTTGCACAAGCTGGAGTGCAGTTGGCATGATCTCGGCCCACTGCAAACTCCACCTCCTGGGCTCAAGTGATTCTCTTGCCTCAGCCTCCTGAGTAGTTGGGATTACAGGTGCCCACCACCACACCCAGCTAATTTTTCTACTTTTAGTAGAGACGGGGTGGTTTCACTATGTTGGCCAGGCAGGTCTCAAACTCCTCGCCTCCAGTGATCTGTCCGCCTCGGCTTCCCAAAGTGCTGGGATTAGTGAGCCACGGTGCCTGGCCAAGCCTTTTAGCTTTCTCGCCCCCACACAGACCTGCCAAAGCACAGCTGCATGCCTCTGGCCTGGTCTACACTCCAGCACCTTAGAATAACGCAGGGTGTTCCAGAATGTTAATACCCTGTAGCATGCATTGTGCTTTCAGCTTTTTGAGGCATTTTCACATCTGTCATAGCATAGGATTGGGGAGCTAGGAGTCAGAGTGGGTGTGACTTGTGTGTGTTTGGCAGCTGATTGTTGAGAACCTTGAAGGTCAAGGCTTCCAGTCAGAATTTCAGGTACCTGCCTGTTTATCTCTGGCTCTAGGATGTGTGTTTTAGAAAGCTGTATTTCATGTGCATGTGTATGTTTCATTGGAGTGAGTACTGGGAAGTAGTAGGAGGAACACCAGATATTGTAGAGGGATCACTTAGAGCTTGGTGAGTGGGTGGGTAGGTAGGTGCCTAAGAGAGGCCAGGAGTAGGAGGAAGGAAGCCTCGTTAATGATTGTGTATTTTAAGGTAACCTACATACTTGGCCATTATACAGGTCCTGGTCTCTCAGACCTCCCCCCGCTGCCCCCACAGGGGGTTCTCCACACCTGAGCCTCATGACACTAACCTAGCTCACAGAGCTTCAGCAAAGGCTTTGTTTGGTGCTTGACTGAGAGAATATAAATAGGACCTGAGAAATAGACCTTTACCAAATTCCATTTAATGGTATTTCGCTTTCTGTATATTTAAATGAGACTTTAGGCTATAGCATAAGTAAATTTTTTGTTTTGTTTTTGAAACTGAGTCTATCACTCAGGCTGGGGTGCAGTGGCGCAACCTCTGCTTACTGCAACCTCTGCTTCACAGGTTCAGGTGATTCTTGTGGCTCAGCCTCCTGAGTAGCTGGGGTAAATATATTTATGATTGTTATCCTCTAAAACTATTATTAGGATAGTGGCACCTGTCTGATCTTGTTAAAAACAACTCTTGGGAATTTCACAAATAGGTTACTAGGAAAAGTATTAAAATTAAAATGAGAACCAGTGAGACAAGTAGGACAAAATGTGCCAATAATTGAAGCTTCGTTAATCCCCTAGATAGTATTACAGATAACGATGATGGCTTAGGTGACTTTATTCCTTAAATTATTTTACAAGTTTTTTTAAAAAATAAAACTTGATTTTCAAAAGAGTATTCCTGCAAGTAAAGAGATATTTTAAAACTGGTCCATGTTTAGCCATTTTCTTCTCTTGCTGACTTTTCTGCAAGAGAATTGATCCTGAGATTTGAAGGGGAACACTTGGTATCTGTAAGGTGAATTGAGCTTGTGTGATGAGACTAAGTCATTGAGTAGCTGTAGATAGGTAAGCATTGCTGGGCAAAGGGCAAAAGTGGCAGAAGACAGGGCAGTGGACTGTTGCCCTATCACAAAGGGTTATGCTGAGGAGATTAACAATTTTCTTGCATTGCCTTCATTTGAGACATGAAACAGCCAGTTTCTCACAGCTAACAGAAGGTCAGATTTGCAGGCAATTTCTTTTTATTTATTAGTTTTTAAAATTTAGAGCAAATGCTTGACTCTGGTTTAATATTCTCATTCATTTGCATTCTTATCTTAGCATCTTTAGAATTGTGCTTAACCCTGGGTACACACACCTATGAATATTTGGTGTATGAAAATTTGTATTTAAGTGTCTAACTGCAGCCTCTTCCGTGCATTTCCCCCATGTTATGGCATAAGAAAACAAGTGGTGACATGAGCTGGGGATCTGTGGGAATTGAATTCAGTGGAACAGATTGTGTGGAAGAAAAGCAGTTTCTCAGGCTACAAGTGAGGCATAAAGTGATTAGGATGGAATTGATATACATCAAGCAGAAAGACAGGTTGTATTGATACCTTAGGTCGTTTAGTCTAATCTTATCTTCCCAATGCTTTTAGCCCTCTTTGGAGTCTATCTCCATAGCCCTTTAGTCTCCACTTGGATGCCTCCAAAAAATTCACTTCAACAGAAGTTTATTGAGTGCCCATTATGTGACAGGCGAGGAACTTAGGAGACAGTAGTGAACAAAACAAAGATGTCTTTCCTTGTGAAACGTCCAGAACATAACAGTTTCATGAGGTGGTGTGTCTCATGTTGTATGGCTTTGGTAGCTGACAAGTCTTGGATTCTGGCTCTCCACTAGGGAGAAATAAGCCACAGCCTGTCCTCTTCCTGTGTTTGCCTAGCCCAGTGTGTGAACTTAAGTGTGTGGCCCCACAGCAGTCCCTGTTGAGTTCTGTTGTTGTTGTTGTTGGTTTGGTTTTTATTGGTCTTGTCATACCATCTGTGTGCATCTCTGAATCTTTTTTCTCTTTTTTTTGGAGACAAAGTCTCACTCTCGTCTCCTAAGCTGAAGTGCAATGATGTGATCTCGGCTCACTGTAATCTCCGCCTCCTGGGTTCAAGGGATTCTACTGTCTCAGCCTCCCAAGTAACTGGGATTACAGGCACCTGCCACTACACCTGGCTAATTTTAGTATTTTTAGTAGAGACAGGGTTTTACCATATTGGACGGGCTGGTCCCGAACTCCTGACCTCAGGCGATCCGCTTGCCTTGGCCTCCCAAAGTGCTGAGATTACAGGTGTGAGCCGCTGCACCCGGCCTCTGAATCTTTTAAAATTCTGATCATGTCATCTAGCATATTCATTACCCTCTTCAGTTTCCTAACTGCAGGTTTTGTAAAAGCACCAACCAGATCTTTGTACTAAAGTCCTTCTATGTGGCCTCTCCAGGTCTGCCTCTCATATCTATAAAAAGACAGTGAGATTGATCTGGCATGACTTGTTCTTGGTGGGTTCATGCTGCTTCCAGATGCTCTACGTCCCATTCTAAATTCTCACAAACCATCTGTTAGCTAATCGCATCCAGAATTTTGTCTGGGTTTCCTTTCAAGCTCAATGTTTTACATTTTATGGAATTTGCCATCTTTGTTTTGACAAAAACCGAGAGACTTGACCCTTCCTAAGTCTTCCAATGTCCTATGATGTAATTTCTCTATGACAGGAGACTAGTCTTGGACTCTTATTCCTGCTTGCCAGTGTGTTTGGTCAACTCTTACATACCTGTCATTTTCCACATAAGAACACCCTTTCATCTTTGGTGCTTTTTTTTTTGGCATTTTTTTCTTGGTGATGCCCAGAGTTCTTTGAGCTCACCAGCATCCTCAACATCCTTGCTCTTTGTTCCTGTACTTGCTCTGCATCATCTGTGATTGTGTTGTTAGAATTTCTTCTTGGATTGTGTTTGCCCCATTTTGAAACCTGTAGTCGTTGGATTACATCTGGTCTCTTTGTCTTTTGAATTGGCCTGTAATCCCAGCTACTCAGGAGGCTGAGGCAGGAGAATAGCCACCATGCCCAGCTAATTTTTTTGTGTTTTTAGTAGAGACAGGGTTTCACCATGTTGGTCAGGCTGGTCCTGAACTCCTGACCTTGTGATACGCCCGCCTCCACCTCAGCCTCCCAAAGTGCTGGGATGACAGGTGTGAGCCACTGCACCTGGCTGTATTAGCATTTTCTTAATTGCTGCTTCTACTTGCTAAGATGAAGTAGTATGCAAGGTAAATTTACGTTTCCGTAATACTGATTGTACTTTGTAATCTCTCAGGGATCATCATGAATTCCTCTGACTGGGTGGTCTGCAGTGCTGTTAGGCCTGTATGTGTTCATCATAAAGCATCTGACTCAGCCCTGGGGGGTCCATGCAAGCTTATAGCCTCCCAGTGTAATGGTGGTGCTGTCCCTCACCTCATGTCAGATGCTAGCAATGTGAAGCCTTCTTACCAAGGCTTCTCAGAGATGCCCACAAGCTAAGCTAGCATTCACCTTAAGCAAGAATCTCAGGTGTGTTCTACCCATGCTGTGGTGGTTTATGGTTGTCTGGTGCCCGAGCAATCATTTCCAATCACCTTCTTGGGCCTTTCATCAGAACTTACTGGACTCCTCCTCCATCTATCTGTTTTTGACATTGTTTCAGTTGTCCTTCACAGCATCTCAGCTTTACTCTGTTTCTTAAGTACCAAAAGTGCTTTTTTTTCCTTGATTACACTACCTTGCAAAAGTATGAATCTTCAGAAAGTCCTTTAGAATTTTAGAAGATCCTTGTATTTTTAAATATTTATTTCCTTCTAGTATATCTTATTCTGATTGGGTTGCTAATCAGAATATATATTTCTTTTTTTTTTTGACGAAGTCTTGCTCTTGCCCAGGCTAGGGTGCAGTGATGCAATCTCAGCTCACTGCAACCTCCGCCTCCTGGGTTCAAGCAGTTCTCTACCTCAGCCTCTTGAGTAGCTGGGATTGCAGACGCTTCCTACCATGCCTGGTTAATTTTTGTATTTTTAGTAGAGACTAAAATGTCCCAACATGGGGGTGGGGGTTCACCATATTGGCCAGCCTAGTCTTAAACTCCTGACCTTGTGATTCACCTCCCTCTGCCTCCCAGAGTGCTGGGATTACAGCTATGAGCCACTGTGCCTGGCCCAGAAAAAAATGTTGTTAAAAGGTTTTTTTTCCTCTTTCCTAATGTAAATTAGGTGAGAATGCCATGGAATTGGGGCCCTGGTGTGATTCAGGCAGGGCCTGCCCCATCCTGGTCCTTATGCTGACCTCAGTTTTCTGTGGTAGCTGTTGAGTGAGAAGAACCATCAGCTAGGGATGCTCAGAGAGAGGAGCTTATTCTCATGACTGCTTCCACAGTAAGAGCTTGAGGTTTATGTAATTTGCCAACAATCTACTTCTGTCTATGAATTTACTACTAGGTACCTGATAAAAGTAAAGTCATACAATATTTGTCCTTTGGGTCTGAATTATTTCATTTGGTACAATATTTTTAGAATTTATCCAGGTTGTAGCATATATCAAAACTTCATTCCTTATCCCAGCATGGGATGGCTCACACCTATAATCCCAGTGCTTTGAGAGGCCAAGATGGGAAGATCAATTGAGGCAAGGCGTTTGAGACAGCCTGGGCAACATAGACCCCCATTTTATAGGAGATTAAAGACTTCATTCCTTTTGGGCTGAATAATATTCCATTTTTGTGTATATATCACATTTTGGTAATCCATTTATTTATCTCTTGGTGGATACTTGAGTTGTTTTCATTTTTTCTTTTGGCTATCATGAATAATGCTGCAGTGGACACTGACACACAAATGTTTGAGTCCCTGCTTTCATTTATGTTGGGTATATATCTTGGAGTGAATTTCTGTGTCACGTGGGTAATTCTGGGGTTGTTTTGTTTTGTTTTGTTTTGTTTTGAGACAGATTCTTGCTCTGTTGCCCAGGCTGGAGAGCAGTGGCACAATCTCGGCTCACTGCAACCTCCACCTCCTGTGTTCAAGCAGTTCTCCTGCCTCAGCCTCCAGAATAGCTGGGATTACAGGCATGCACCACCACACCTAATTTTTGTATTTTTTAGTGGAGATGGGGTTTTGCCGTGTTAGCCAGGCTAGTCTCGAACTCCTGACCTCAACTGATCCACCCGCCTCAGCCTCCCAAAGTGCTGGGATTACAGGCCTGAGCCACGGTGCTCAGCCTGTGCTTAGCTTTTTGAGGAACTGTCAAACTGTTTTCCATAGTAGCTGTACCATATTCCATTCCAACCAGCAGTATACAAGGGTTCCCTTCTTCCCCAACAAAAAAACACTTCTCCACCTCCTCACCATCACCTGCTGTTTTCTTTTCTTTTTTTTTTTTTTGTATAGCCATCCTAATAGGTTTGAAGTGGTATCTCATTGTGGTTTTGGTTTGCATGTTCCTAGTGACTGATGTTGAGCATCTTTTCATATTGCCTGTTGGCACATCTTTGGAGAAATGTGTTTTCAAGTCCTTTGTCCCGTTTTTAATTGGGTTGTTTGGGCATTTTTGTTTGTTTGTTTGTATGTATGTATGTATGTATGTATGTATGTATGTATGTATTTACCTCTGCCTCTTGGGTTCAAGCGATTTTCCTACCTCAGCCTCCCAAGTAGCTGGGATTAAAGGCGCCTGCCACCATGCCTGGCTAATTGTTGTATTTTTGAGATGGAGTCTCACTGTTGCCCAGGCTGGAGTACAGTGGCGTGCATGATCTCGACTCACTGCAACCTCTGCCTCTTGGGTTCAAGCAATTCTTCTGCCTCAGCCTCCCAAGTAGCTGGGATTACAGGTACCCACCACCATGCCCAGCTAATTTTTTGTATTTTTTAGTAGAGACAGGGTTTCACCATGTTGGCTAGGCTGGTCTTGAATTCCTAAGCTCAGCCTTGGCCTCCCAAAATGCTGGGATTACAGGCATGAGCCACTGCGCCTGGCCTTAGTTATTATATTTACATTGTTGATCCATTTTAAATGAATGTTTGTTTATAGTGTGAGGTAAGGGTTCAGAGTCTTTCTTTTACATGTGAAAATCGGTGCAGTTATTCCAGCACTGTTTATTAGCAAGGTTATTCTTTCCCTACTGAATGGACTTGGCATCTTGGTCAAAAATCAGTTGGCCAACCTGGGTGTGGTGGAGCACACCTGTAATCCCGGGTACTCTGGAGACTGAGATGGAAGATTGCTTGAGTCCAGGAGTTCAAGATCAGCCTGGGCTACATAGTGAGACTCCCACCAAAAAAAAAAAAATTACTTGATCATAAATGTGTGGGTTTATTTTCAAACTCTCAGGTCACTTCCCATTGTTCTGTATGTCTCTCCATATGCCAGTACCGCACTGTTGATTACTGTAGCTTTGTGTAGTAAAAGTCAAGGAAGTATGAGTCCTCCAAGTTTGTTGCTTTTCAAGATTGTTTTGGCTGTTCCAGGTTTCTTGCAATTCTATGTGAATTTGAGGATTGGTTTTCCCATTTCTGCAAAAAAGGCTATTAGAATTTTGATAGGGAGGCTGGGCAAGGTGGCTCACACCTGTAATCCCAGCACTTTGGGAGGCTGAGGCCGGCGGATCACAAAGTCAGGAGTTCAAGACCAGACTGGTCAACATGGTGAAACTCTGTCTTTACTAAAAAATACAAAAATTAGCTGGACCTGGTGGCTCGTTCCTGTAATCCCAGCTACTTGAGAGGTTGAGGTAGGAGAACTGCTTGAACTGGGACCCGGGAGGTGGAGGTTGCAGTGAGCTGAGATCGTGCC
>NW_016108005.1:658033-660734 GCF_001604975.1 Cebus imitator
TTCTCCTGTCTTGGCCTCCCAAAGTGCTGGAATTACTGGTGTTAGCCACTGCACCTAGCCAGTATTAATGTCTTAATGATAGTCTCTTTCTGTCCATTAACACAAATGTTTTTGCATTTATTTAGCTCTTTAATTTTCGGTATGCAAGCCTTTCACTATGGATAATTTATTCTCTGGTATTTTTAGTTTAGATGCTATTGTAAATTGAATCACTTTTTTTTTTTTTTTTTTCCGAGAGAGTCCTGTTCTATTGTACAGGCTGGAGTGCAGTGGTACGATTCTTGTGCCTCAGCCACCCGAGTAGCTGGGACTGCAGGTGCCCACTACCACGCCCAGCTAACTTTTTTTTGTATTTTAGTAGAATTAGGTTTTACGATGTTGCCCAGGGGGGTCTTGGACTCCTGAACTCAGGCAGCCTGCCCGCCTTGGCCTCCCAAAGTGCTAGGATTACAAGTATGAGCCCCCGTGCCCCACCTGGAATTGCTTTCTTAATTATTCATTACCAATATGTAAGACACAACTGGTACCATCTTGTACCCTGCTACTTTGCTGAATTTGTTTGTATCTTTTCTTGTGGAATCTGTGGAGTTTTCTATATATATGGTCGTGTCAAGACTTTTCCAAAAACCCACATACTCTTGCACTACAGCATACTGGCCTCTGATACCTTTAGCTCTGCCCCCCTACCCTTCCCAAATAAAGTCCCTATATTAACCAGAAGTGTTAACCAGTAAACAGTCCTCTTGAGCCAAATTACTACTCTGAAGAATAGTGGTAATTTTAAGGAAGAGACTAAATCTTCAGTATTAAAACCCTATTAGATAGCATTCAGTTGTGGGTTTGAGTGCATGAGATTACTTGACTGCTACCCAGGGCACACAGACAGGGAGCCTAGCCCTCTAAAGCCTCTACCTCTCCGGCTGCTTTGATTCAGGTGCAGGCGCACAGAGAGCACAGGGGCAGGCAGTGAAACAGGCGATGGACCCATGCAGCTCCATGCGCGCCAGGGGTGTTTGTCTGCTTTGTGTCCTCTGTTATATCCCTCCAGGGCCTACACATAGATGGTTCGATATTCATTGAATGACTAGAGGAATAAAAGCCACAGAGAGCAGGATGAAACCTGTCTGGTGATTATAGGACATGGGCTTTATTTTGTTTTAGATCTTTTGAGGGCTATAAACTCCTTTGAAAATCCAGTGAAAGCTGTGCAGTCTTTAGAAAAACAGCATATATTCATGCATTTGCATACAACTCTGCAGGATATTCTTTGATTACTGAGACCCATTCATGTCACTCCAGTTAGAACTTCTGATTCCAGTGTTACCAGGTGTACTCCTGATCTTACTTTTATGTAACCTGAAAACATACAATCTCAGAATATCAGTATAGGAAGTGGAGACTGATTATGGAACCAAAAAACTGCTGTGATGACCAGTGCTTGGGCTTTCCAGTGCCTTGCCTGCTCTTCGAATCAAGGGCCAGATGTCAGACAGTAGAGTCATTTCCTGGACAACACTCTGGACAAGTAGGGCTGTAGAAAACTATTGCCAGCAGCAGGAGGTACCCTCTTGCCATTTAACTCTTCGTAGACATAAAAGGGCTGACTAGTATCCCTGGCATATGTGTCTTAGAGTTAATATGTCCACTCCCCAGGTGCTAAGTGTGGCCAGGCACAAAGATAGTATTTTGACAGTTCTAATAATGATTAGGATTGTCCTGTTGCATAGGGTGAAGATTAATAAAGATGATATATTAGGTATATACCTCCTCTTGATCTGTTGATAGGGTCAGCCACATCGTCCAGGTGTAGTTTGCTCCTTGAACCAAGTTCATAGCTACCCACATCAGGATTGATCTGTCCTCTAAGACTATACTTTCAGGGATAATTTCTGTAGTTCATCCCTAGAGCAGTTTCTCTGAATGTGTAGAGCACCGGGGGTGGAAGGGGGGAAAGATTGATCTGCTCTCCAAAGTGAGTGCTTCTTTGAGCTGGATCCGTGTACCTTGAACCCAGAGGAAAGCACCACACCAGAAAGGGAGTGATGAGAGGAACAGCAAGGTGGCTGCCAGCCTACCAACCATTTTAGGATCTGAGCACAGCACTGTTGTGTAGAGCCATGGAAGAAGCTGGTCCACAGCCAGGACTGTAACTGGGCAGCAGGCCGCATAACAGCCAAGTTGTCTCTTCTGTGTTGAAATAGAAAACAGCATGAGGAATGATGATGGTGTTTTAGTGTGTAGAAACTCCTGCAAGACCGCAATGAGGCACTAATGATCAAGGGGCCACCAGAAGTCTCTCAGCCATCCTCTCTTCCTAGGCTGCTCATTGACCTACTTCTGCTGGTCCAGGTCTAAGCAGTAGCTCCTTGATCCTATGCTCTGCAGCATTGATTTAATAGTGTTTTTCTGCCACTTGCTGCTTTGATATTTTTTCTCTGTCTCTTTTGAGACGGCGTTTCACTCTTGTTGACCAGGCTGGAGTATAATGGCACAATCTTGGCTCACTGCAACCTCTGCCTCCTGGGTTCAAGCAATTCTCTTGCCTCAGCCTCCCAAGTAGCTGGGATTACAGGCATGTGCCACCATGCCTAGCTACTTTTGTATTTTTAGTAGACATGGGGTTTCTCCATGTTGGTCAGGCTGGTCTTGAACTTCCAATCTCAGGTGATCCACCTGCCTCTGCCCCTCAAAGTGCTGGGAT
>NW_016108005.1:660923-673645 GCF_001604975.1 Cebus imitator
TACAGGCACGCGCCACCATGCCCAGCTAATTTTTTATAGTTTTAGTAGAGACGGGGTTTCACCGTGTTGACCAGGATGGTCTCAATCTCTTGACCTCGTGATCCACCCGCCTCGGCCTCCCAAAGTGCTGGGATTACAGGCTTGAGCCACCGCGCCCGACCGTCTTTCGTTTTTTAAATAGAACTGGGGATCTCACTGTTTCACTCAGGCTGGTCTTGAACATCTGGCCCCAAGTTTTCCTCCCACCTTGGCCTCTCAAAGTGCTGGGATTACAGGTGTGAGCCACTGTGCCCGGCTACACCAAGTGCAGTGTCATGATCTTGGCTCACTGCAACCTCCACCTCCCGAGTTCAAGCGATTCTCCTGCCTCAGCCTCCTGAGTAGCTGGGATTACAGGCATCTGCTGCCACACCTGGCTGATTTTTGTATTTTTTAGTAGAGATGAGATTTCGCAATGTTGGCCATGCTGCTCATGCTGCTCTTTAACTTCTGACCTCAGGTGATCCATGTGCCTCAGCCTTCCAGAGTGCTGGGATTACAGGTGTGAGCCTGTAATCTGACTGAGCCCAGTCGTTTTTTGAGACAAGGTCTTACTCTGTTGCCAGGCTGGACTGCAGTGGCATGATCTCAGCTCATTGCAACCTTTGACTCCCGGGTTCAGGTGATTCGCCTACCTCAGCCTCCTGGGTAGCTGGGACTACAGGCGTGCGTCACCGTACCCAGCTAATATTTGTATTTTTAGTAGAGACAGGGTTTTACCATGTTGGCCAGCTGGTCTCGATCTCTTGACCTCGTGGTTTGCCCGCTTTGGCCTCCCAAAATGGTGGGATTGCAGGAATGAGCCACTGAGCCCGGTCAAAAGCCAGAAGTTTTTGAGAATAGAAATTGACCTGCCCATTTTCCATGTCATAGATGTTCAGTAAATTTTATTTAATTACTTAGGTAGGATCATACGGAAAGTATCCTGTTAAAGACCCCCAGACTCACAAGTTAATTGGAAGGCATGAGGTGTGAGTGTTCTTGGCAGTTTTCAATCCCTAGCTCATCTCCATCTTCCTCGGCTGCTTAGTATCCTTCATAGGAATTTATTAGACCCCATTTTCAGCCTGTTCCTCATTGGTTTGGGAGGATCCTTGCCGGTGACGAGGTTGAAAACCCACTGATACATACAGTACTGTGCTTCTCAGTGCTAGTTCCAACTCTTCCCTTTGTGCATCCAAAGGTTATGACCAGTAGAGGGGGCATGGCGTTGGGGGATGGGTTCTACTTAGCAATAATCATTTAATTACTGCAAGAACCTTTCAGAGTGGGAAGGAAACAGATTTGGAGAACTTAAGCAGTTTGCTACAGCCATGTAGTTTCTAAAAGTGGCAGAACCAGGACATTGCTTCAGTCCTGCCATGCTCCAAAGTTCATGCATGGACCACTGGATTGTGCCCCCTTGTGCCTGCTTTTATTTTATTTGAGATGCAGTCTTGCTGTATTGTGCAGGCTGGTCTCAAACTCCTGGGCTCAAGCAGTCCCCCCACCTCAGCCTGCCAAGTACCTGGAACTATAGGCACGTACCACTATGCCTGGCTCTATATGTGTTTAAGCAGACGAAAGCTTATTTCCTATTGGCTTAGATTTTAGGTGAGTCTGATATTCAAGTTGCGTTTTTATGGACCTAAGCACACAATACAGAACCTTAGATTAGTGCTCTAAACAGAGTAACACCCTGTCTGCAAGGGCTACCACCTGAAGGTCTTTTTTAAAGTACATATTTTTGTGTGATTTGACTTTAACCATTCTCAGAATCATGTGTTCATTTCTATCCTGTTGGGGTTAGTGGTCAAAATAGAGGGTTGGTTGGGGAGGAGCTCCTTTGTGCTCAAAAGCTGTGTGTGTGTGGGGGGGGGGGGTTTTTTTTTTGAGACATCGTCTTGCTGGGTTGCCCAGGCTGGAGTACAGTGGCACGATCACGGCTCACTGCAGCCTCAGCCTCCTGGACTCAAGCCATCGTCTCACTTCAGCCTCCTGAGTAGCTGAGACTACAGTCATGTACCACCACCCTCGGCTAATTTTTCTGTTTTTTAGAAGAGATGAGGTTTCACCATGTTGCTTAGGCTGGTCTCAAACTCCTGGCCTCAAGTGATCCTCCTGCCTCAGGCTCCCACAGTGCCATGATTACAGGCGTTAGTCACCATGCCTAGCCCAAAAGCTTTTTCTCTTAACTTGCATTCTTACCAGCTGAGAAGTGCATTGGGCTCATTGGTAACACTTAGTTTTTGGCACTTTCTGATTTTTAACCCTAAGCATTGAAGGAAAAAGAGATTGGTCCTTAAAAATAGACTGGGCCTGCGTGCGGTGGCTCACACCTGTAATCTCAGCACTTTGGGAAGCTGAGGCAGACAGATGGCCTCAGGTGAGGAGTTCAAGACCAGCCGGACCAACATGGTGAAACCCCGTCTCGACTAAAAATACAAAAATTAGCTGGGTGTGGTGGTTTGTGCCTATGACCCAGCTACTTGGTAGGCTGAGGCAGGATAATCACTTGAACCCGGCAGGCAGAGGTTACAGTGAGCCAGTTTTGCACCACTGCACTCCAACCTGGGTGACAGAGCAAGACTTTGTCTCAAAACAAAAAAAAAAATAGACTCGATATGGTGGCTCACACCTGTAATCCCAGCACTTTGGGAGGCTGAGGTGGGAGGATCGCTTGAGCCCAGGAGTTAGAGGTTACAATGAGCTGTGATCGTGCCATTGCACTCCAGCCTGGGCGACAGACCCCATCTATAAAAAAAAAAATTAAAAATGGATGTGCATGGTAGTACATGCCTGTAGTCACAGCTACTCAAGAGGTGGAGGTGGAAGGATCACCTGAGCCCAGGAGTTAGAGGTTACATTGAACAGTGATCTCACCACTATGCTCCAGCATGGCTAACAGAGTGAGATCCTATGTCTAGATAATAATGTATGGGACCTTTGGATAGGGTAGTGTTTGTGATTTAATGTAAACTGTCTTTTTCTTGTTGCAGAGAAATGCTAACTTTGTTTTCTTCATCCATACAGGTTGGTGACATTGTGAAAGTCACAAGGATGAATATAAACGGTCAGTGGGAAGGCGAGGTGAATGGGCGCAAAGGTCTTTTCCCCTTTACGCACGTGAAAATCTTTGACCCTCAAAACCCAGATGAAAACGAGTGATTGCCGTTGCCCTGTTTCCTGCTGCTTTGTTGTTCTGCCTGTCCTAGTCTCCTTTGAAGTGGGAAAGCATTCTCTTTCATAGGCAAGTCACACTGCATTGCTGAAGTCCAGCTTTCTGCAGACTGACAGTCGCACACACATTTGCAATGCACACAGCGGCTGCCTCCTGATGTTTGTATCATAGTCGTATTGTCAAAGAGTAGCTGATTTTAGGGTTCTTTTGGATCATAAACTGGAAATACTGATGGAAGCACACAAGTGGAGAGAAGTTGACGAGGAAAGGGTCTTCCTTCTCATCGCTGCCTGTTTGTACATGGGACTGATTCTGTCATGTTCATCAGAGAAAGCTTGAGGCCATGGCAAGATACTGCATGTTTGCTGTTTCACAGAGTAGTGCCTCTGCTGCCATCTTGCTTTTCTTTGGACAACAGGAAGTGAACCTTAATAAGGAAGAGAGAATTCTGTCCTAAAATTCCAAAATTTGGCTTTTTATTTCCTTTTGGTTTGGTTTGGTTTTGGAAGACTAATTAATTAGACGTGTGTGTGTGTTTGTGTGTGTGTGTGTGTGTGTGTGTGTGTGTGTGTTTTGTTTTGTTTTTGAGACAGAGTCTTGCTCTGTTGCCCTGGCTAGAGTGTAGTGGTGCGATCTCAGCTCGCTGCAACCTCTGCCACTCAGATTCAAGCAATTCTTCTGCCTCATCCTCACAAGTAGCTGGGATTACAGGTGTGCACACCACGTCCAGCTAATTTTTGTGTTTCTAGTAGAGATGGGGTTTCATCATGTTGGCCAGGCTGGTCTCGAACTCGAACTCCTGACCTCAGGTGATTCCCCCGCTTCAGCCTCCCAAAGTATTGGGATTACAGGCCTGAGCCACCGCGCCCGGCCTAGACTTGTGTGTTCTAAACAGGTTAAGTAGCAGGTTGCGTTTTTATGATGGTGCAAGGAATGACACATGCCTCTGAGCTTCTAAACTGAAGCTGCTGTAACTAAAGGAATCTGAAAAGAACAACCCTGAAGCAGAGGCCTTTATTGTCTTGGTTGCCAGTAGCACCTTGTTTTACCGTGCAGCAGACAACACACAAAATAATGCATTTCTGGTGTGCCAGGCTATGTGCACAGCCCCTTGGTTTACTTGTTCTCAAAAGCATCAGAGTTGGGGAGTACTTTAGGGAAACCTTTGCTTACCTTGTTTGCCAGTGATAAGAGCAGTGGGTTGGAGGGCACTTGGCCAGTTTTCTCTCCAGCTTTTCAGTGAATGTACCCCTTTAAGGTTAAGACTTAAATTTCTTTAAAAAATGGGGTTGTTCATAGAATCATTGGACTCACTAATGAATCATTAAATTCCGCTCACTGAAGCCCAGACCTCCGTGACCAGGCCCAGTCTCACCAGGCTGCCAGAGAAAGTTGGTGCTGCTGATACTGGTCTCATAGTCTAAGTGTCTGTGGTGCTCCCAAGCAAAGGAAATGCAAGCTCTGGAAATGGTTAATCTGTTTGATGTCCGAATGTTTTAGTGACCAGGGAGACCATTAACCAGTTTACCATTAACTACTTATCAGTGTATTGATGTTAAAGCATTTCCCTGTCAGCTAAAATAGGCCTGTTCATACAAGCCAGTTGGTATACACGTGTGGTTCATCTGTCATCTGCTGCACATAACAGACTAGAATTCTGGGATTCCTGTGCAGTTCAGTCTGCTCTCCCTTCTGGGCCCGGTAAAGACAAACCTCAGTTCATAGTAAACACAGCAGACCTGGAAATGTAGCAACAGCTTAATGACTGTCACTTACTGAGCATCTGCTGTGACTGTGGCCCTGTCTGTGGAGGTTCCTAGGTTTTGAGATTTAAAGCAATGCCTTCTGGAGACAGAACCTGCAAAACAACCATTTTTCAATTTTTCTTTAAATAATTATTCCGTCAGGCAGATAACTGCCATATTAATGAATCTTGAGAGTGTTCCTGTCGCAGAATTAACGGTCAGTTGGGAAAACTATCACCATGGCTTCCTGTCTGTGGTTTTCCTCGAAAAGCCTTGGACATCACCTCTTCCTTGCCAGTGAGAACAGTGGCCACCTCCTGTTCTGCATGGTCTACGGTAGTTGCTGCTTCTGATCAGGTGTGTCAGGTTGGCTTATTTTGGATTCAGGCCTGACATAGCACCCACAAGTGGCAGACGTATCACAGAGTCCCCAAGCTCTGCCTAGAAACAGTGTTTGCCTTTTGGCCAATGACCTGGTTCATCTTCGCCCATGTTGAACCCTGAGTGAAGTTTCTAGCAGAGGGAGGAATGTGTGCCCTGTTCAAGGAGGGCACAGACCCTTAGGCCTTTTCAACCAGATTTACCTGAAGGGCTTGACACCTTTGAATGACAGCAGATGACTCCGAACACAAGAAGTCTGGCCATTTTAGAAAGCAAGGTTTCCTTTCAGCCCTGTCTACTGACCAATACCCCTACCCACCTTGTGTGGTGCACTTCAGAATCAAATATACCTAGGGTATTTATGGTTTTCTAATTAATCAGCTCATTACTTTGGCCCATGAAAATGGCATCCAGGGCTGCCAGGAGATTCAGAGCTCAAAATAAGATGAGCCTTGAGCTCTGAACTCCAGATATGTGCCAAAAGTAGTAAACTTTTTGACTTACAACCTTACCAGTTTTTTAATCAGACAGGAATATTCTCTTCTTCACACTAAACATGTGAAAGCAGCACCCCTGCCTCAGTTTCACGCCTGGGTTCCCCACTGGTCTGGGATGACTGTTGTGCTCCGTAGAGCAGTGCAAATCTGACCCAGAGCGTGGGTGTTTATAATGGCTACTTGCTCTGCTCTACCATGTTTAAAGAAATACTTGGATGTTAAATTAACTCACTATGGTTTTTCACCTGGGAAGGAGACAAATTACATACTAGAGGGCATTGACTGGTTAAAAACTTGTGTATCCTGGGAAGGACCTGCAGTGCAGGAGTCAGCCGTGTCTGTGCTGTGTGGAACCACCTAACGACATGGTTAACAAGGAAGAGGATGCATTGACCGGCTGCCGTTTGAGGACTTTGGTCACCCAGACTAGACACCTTCTGTGCTTGTGTTTGGGAAACTGAAAGGGAAGGACAGCTGTGCCCTCCTGGGAGCTTACATGTCCTTGGCACTGTGCTTGCTTTCCTTTACAGCTGTTTACAGACAAGACGGGCCTGAGGCGATGGCCACTGCTCTTGTTATGTTTGCTCAGAGGAATATGAACATTTTATTTCTGAAAAGGGATGATGTGGTTTTGTGCCAGGTGTTTGTAATTTAATCATTTAATATTATGGTTATTAACCTCTTAAACATGAATGAATTCTTGATTGTTTTAACACAGTACCTAAGACTAATGCTTTCTGTGGACACCACTGAGCTCTGCCTCAACTCCATCCTTTGGGACTGGAGAACTATGCCCCTGGTAACTGCTGTTGGTGTGGACACTGGGCTGGTTTTATTTTCTAAAGGAGTAGAAGGACAGGTCTCTGAGAGGATCGTTGTCCCTGCAGGAGGAACAGTGGCCTTGCTTCTTAGACAGTCTTCACTGTGTGTTTTAAAACAACAACAACATCAACAACGTAAAACTCTTTTGACCTGTAACTTAAAGATCATAAACTTCAGGCAATAATATTTTCTGTGTAAGCTTTTAAAATTATTTTTGGGGATCATAGCTTGTTTTATTTTGTGCTATAAAATTAACAGTATTAAATGACTTATATTCTTAGAATACATCGAGTGTCTTTTCTTAACAGATTAGTGCCTTTTTATTTTTGTATTCCGTTTTACGTTACTGGTCCCAGCATCAAAACCCTTGTTTCCATGGCCTGTTTGTATATTGTCTCAATAAAACTTGGATCAGCCGGTGGTGGCGGCAGCTTTGGTGTTTCAGTGTCTCCTCAGTCAGCCCCCACCAGCCTCCTCAGCAGTTCAGCAGTGGTGAAATCTGATGCTCCTCAGAGACCCCTTAGTGCTGCTGCTGACCAAGAGCTCAAATGAAGTCTTGGCATCTGCCCATTCTAACACTTGGGCACTCAGAGGGGAGCCCTTCGGGTCTCCCTCCAAAGAGAAAGAATCCAACTCCCAGTGTCTGCAGAGTAGGCGCTGTGTGGGAGCCTAGTGCTTGGCCTTCTGAGCATGGGGCAATAGTTCTGACAGGTTGCACCACCACAGAGAACTTGGATGTTTTTCTAGACACCCATATCTGAGGCTTCTATTAAATATTTCTTCAGCATGAGCTATCCAGGGTTGAATGGTTTCAAGCAGAAGTCGGGAAGTGAGCAGCCTCATCACAGGTCAGGGCATGATATCTGTGCAGCTTTCTTAACTCCTCTTGTTCGTACGTGGTCTTCCTGATGACCTTTGGGAGCCCTCCAAATGGATTGGCTTGAGGTGTTGGGAGGCCCACTGACACCCCCTCAGCCAGGGCCCTGTCTCTCCTCCCAGCTCTCAGCACATTTTATTGTTGACTTCACCTGTACTCTATTCCCATGCTTATTTGTGTATTGAGAGATGCATTATTTTCTTGTAAAACCTCAGGAAGCCATTTTAAAAAGTTATGGCCAGGCATGGTGGCTTATGCCTGTAATCCCAGCACTTTGGGAGGACAAGGTGGGCAGGTCTGCAGTTCAGGACCAGCCTGGCCAACATGGTGAAATCTCGTCTCTACAAAAAATGTAAAAATTAGCCAGGTGTGGTGGTGCATGCCTATAGTCCCAGCTACTGTGGGGTGGGGGTTGGGGGCAAGGTGGGAAGATCTCGAGCTTGGGAAGCAGAGGTTGCAGTGAACAGAGATCACACCATTGCACTCCAGCCTGGGTAACAGAGGGAGACCCTGTCTTTGTTTTTTCTTTTTTTTTTTGTCCCGAGACAGTCTTGCTCTGTCGTCCAGAGCTGGAGTGCAGTGGTGCGACCTCGGCTCACTGCAACCTCCGCCTCCCAGGCTCAAGCAATTCTCCTGCCTCAGCCTCTTGAATAGCTGGGATTACAGGTGCACGGCACCATGCCTGGCTAACTCTTGTATTTTTAGTGAAGACGGGTTTTCACCTTGTTGGCCAGGTTGGTCTTGAACTCCTGACCTCATGATCTGCCCGCCTCAGCTTCCCAATGTGCTGGGATTACACGTGTGAACCACCATACCCAGCCGAGGAGACCCTTTCTTAAAAATAAATTTACGGCCGGGTGGGGTGGCTCACGCCTGTAATCCCAGCACTTTGGGAGGCCGAGGCAGAGATTGGGAGTTCGAGACCAGCCTGACCAACATGGAGAAAGCCAGTCTCTACTAAAAATACAAAACTAGCCGAGTGTGGTGGTAGGTGCTTGTAATCCCAGCTATTCGGGAGGCTGAGGCAGGAGAATCACTTGAACCCGGGAGGCAGAGGTTCCAGTGAGTTGAGATTGCAGCATTGCACTCCAACCTGGGTATCAAGAGTGAGACTCCATCTCAGAAGAATTTACCAGCACTTTGGGAGGTCAAAGCAGGTGGATCACGAAGTCAATAGTTCAAGAGCAGCCTGGCCAAGATTGTGAAATCCCGTCTCTACTAAAAATACAAAGATTAACCTGGCGTGGTGGTGGGTGCTTGTAGTCACTTGGGAGGCTGAGGCAGGAGGAGGCAGAGGTTGCAGTGAGCTGAGATTGTGCCACTGCACTCCAGCCTGGGTGACAGTGAGTGAGACTCCATCTCTAAATAAATAAATAAATATTTTAAAAAATCTATTTGAGGCAGTGTCTTGCTCAGGGTACTGAGCAAGATGATAGCTCATTGCAGCTTCCAACTCCTGGGCTCAAGTGATCCTTTCACCTTGGCCTCCCAGTAGCTGGGATTACAGGCATGAGCCTCTGTGCCTGGCCCAGGATATATATTTATATAGAACTATGATGCTAAAATGTCCCTGGCTCCTACTTTCAGGTTTCTGCTGAATTTGAGAGAAGTCTGTCTTGAAATATCAAAACTGTCACATCATTCTGGAAGAAACTACTCCAGAGACATCTTTGAAAAATACCTTTAGAGCCTGCTGTAGTGGTACATTCCTGTAGTCCCAGCTACTCGGGAGCTGAGGCTGGAGGACTGCTTGAGCCTAGGAGTTCCATACTGCAGTGAGTTATGATTGTACCTGTGAATAGCCACTGCACTCCAGCCTGGTCAACATAGTTACCCCTATTGAGACAGCATCTCAATTTTTCTTTTGGAGAGGTGTGGTTGCCCAAGCTGGAGTTCAGTGGCATATTCTCAGCTCACTGCAACCCCTGCCTCCCAGGCTCCCCAGTAGCCGGGACAAGTGTGCCACCACGCCTAGCTACTTTTTGTATTTTTTAGTACAGGGGGTCACCATGTTGACCAGGCTGTTCTTGAACTGGCCTCGGCCTCCCAAAGTGCTGGGATTACGGGCGTGGGCCACTGTGCCCAGCCAGCATCTCAATTTTTAATAGATAATTAAAAAATAAGGCCGGGTGTGGTGGCTCAATCCTGTAATCCCAGCACTTTGGGAGGCCGAGGCGGGTGGATCACGAGGTCAAGAGATCGAGACCATCCTGGTCAACACGGTGAAACCCCGTCTCTACTAAAAATACAAAACATTAGCTGGGCATGGTGGCGCGTGCCTGTAATCCCAGCTACGCAGGAAGCTGAGGCAGGAGAATTGCCTGAACCCAGGAGGCGGAGGTTGCGGTGAGCCGAGATCGCGCCATTGCACTCCAGCCTGGGTAACGAGAGCGAAACTCCGTCCCCCCCAAAAAAAAAAAAAAAAAATCAGTTTGAAAAGGTGTACCTTTGTCAGCAATGCTGGACTGGCTTCCTTTGAGGTGAGGGAAACTCTTCAACATGGGACCCAGTCAGGGCCACCCCTCTACCTGCTTCCCTGCTGGGTTAACAGTACAGCTGGCCCAGCCAGTCTTGAAACCTTACCCTGCAACAAAAACTTGACACCTCCAGGCTGGTCATTCTGGGGTGTCTTCTCTGGCCAAATTGGTGACTTCCCAGCCCACTATTATGGCTGGACCCTGCTCTTGCAGTCCTAGTGAACACTGGTTCTTCAAGGGCAGCAAGCAGGGACTATCCTGGTAGCAAGCAGAGTGGGAGCTCAGTGGGGTCCCTTCTCTGCACTGGTAAGCTCAGGCAGCATATGTCCTGACCAGCACTCTGAGGATGAGGGGTGCTGAGGATGAGGGGCGCTGTGGAGTCCACGTCGGTTTAGGAAGACTTCCTAGCTTCCTGGAGGAGGGAAAATACTGGTAATCGAGGCAGAAGGAGCTGGATGGGGCCAGGGACGGTGGCTTACGCCTGTAATCTCAGCACTTTGGAAGGCCTGAGGCGGAAGGGTCACTTGAGCCCAGGTGTTGGAGACCAGCCTGGGAAACATGGCAAGACCTCCTCTCAAAAATAGCCACGTGTGGTGGTACCCGCCTGTGCTCCCAGCTGCTTGAAAGGCTGAGGCTGGAGGATCATTTGAACCCTGAAGGTCGAGACCGCAGTGAGCCGGGATCGCACCACTGGACTCCAGCCTGGGTGACAGTGAGACACTGTCCCTAAAAAAAGAACTGAGAGGCCTTCACCCTCAACATCACTGGCTCTCCATGGGCGCTGCCCAGTGGAGACCCGGGGTCTGACTTCATAGGACTGGGTACTGGAGTTTAAGGTCTTCAGGGGTGTTTAATATGCAACGAAGCGTGGGAACCACTACCAGTGAACCCCTTCATTCTGTGCGGCTCCGGCTCCCGGAAGCCCTCGAACAAGGAGCTGTAGCCCATGTACCATGTGGTGAGGTTGGGTGGCCTGGTGCGGAAGGCGGGGCATGGGGCCGAACGGCTGGCAGCGCCGCCCTTCTCCGATGGTTCCTCCGGGCTGTCGCATTTGCCCTCTCAGGGCTTCCTGGGCTCCGGCCCTACGTAACCTGTGTCCCTGAGTCCCCAGAGGGAGGCAGGATCACTGCGCTCCGCTCTCGTTAAGATGGAAGCAGGGTCGGTGGGAGGAGGGACTCCATCTATGGGGTGGCCAGGGTAGGGGCCCCGGGAGGACAGCCCCGCCCGCCCGCCAAGGAAAGCTCTGGCAAACGCACTTTCAGGCTCAGGGGTCTGAGGAAGAGAAGACTAGCAATGGGAGAGCCCTTGAGATGCGCAGCGAGATGCCCATCACTCAGGTTTGAGAAGGAGAAAGCAGGTAACCAGTAACTGCCTAGACGGTGGGAGCCGAGAGGAGGAGGGGCCTGGACAGGGCTGCGAGGAGGAGCACGCAGGGCCCCATGTCAGCCCTCTGGAAATAGCGGTTTGCAGACCACCTGAGCTCACCAAGACAGCTCTAAGAATTTAGGGAATTATGCTTTGGCTTCCGGGTTGAAGGAAAAAAACTAGGATGCAGCATTCAAAAGAGCTGTAGGCAGGGGTGGCTTACACCTGTAACACTCAGCAATTGGAGAGGCCGAGACTGGAGAATCACTTGAGCCCAGCCAGGGGTTCAAAAATCACTACCAAAAAAAAAAAAAAAAATAGCTGGGTGTGGTGGTATACCTGTATGCCACCATGTACATGTAGTACCACATGCTGAGGTGGGAGGATGGCTTGAACCTGGGGGTTGGCGGCTGGCTGCAGTGGCTCAGACCTGTAATCCCAGCACTTTGGGAGGCCAAGGCAGGCAGATTACTTGAGGTCAGGAGTTTGAGACCAGCCTGACCTGGTCATGGTGAAACCCAGCCTGACCATGGGTTTCATGGTGAAACCCATCTCTACTAAAAATACAAAAATTAGCTGGGCCTGTTGGCACATGCCTGTAATCCCAGCTACTCAGGAAGCTAAGGCAGGAGAATCACTTGAACCAGGGGGCAGAGGTTGCAGTGATTGGAGATCTTGCCATTGCTCTCCAGCCTGGGCAACAAAGCAGGACTCGGCTGGGTGCGGTGGCTCATGCCTGTAATCCCAGCACTTTGGGAGGCCGAGGTGGGCAAATCACCTGAGGTTAGGAGTTTGAGACCAGCTTGCCCAACATGGTGTAACCCTGTCTCTACTAAAATTATAAAAATTAGCTGCGCGTGGTGGCGGGTGCCTGTAACCCCAGCTACTTGGGAGGCTGAGGCAGGAGAATTGCTTGAACTTGGGAGGTAGAGGTTGTAGTGAGCCAAGATTGCACCATTGCACTCCAGCCTGGGCAAGAAGAACGAAATTCTGTCTCAAAAAGGAAAAAAGCCTTGGCACAGTGGCTTAAGGTTGCAGTGAGCCTGAATTGTGCCACTGCACTCCACTTCAGCCTGGGTGACAGAGCAAGACTCTGTCTCAAAAAGGAGAGAGAGAGACAGAGAGAGGGAGAGAACGGGTTATTAATTTAATGAACTTATATGCCTGTGTTCTTCAATTTGCTTAGGAGACACCTACACTTGAGAGCTGGGTCTGTAGCCCTGATTGTGGACATGAAATATACTGTTTCTGGCAAAAAATAGACACTGAATAATTATGATTTAGTTGAACTAGAAATCCATTTGGTTTCTTCCATATTTTTCCAATTTTTTTTATCGTAATTTTTTTTTTTTTTTTTTT
>NW_016108005.1:675605-677301 GCF_001604975.1 Cebus imitator
AAAGTAAGTATTGGCAAGTCTATACAGATATAAATAAATAACTGAATGAATAAACAAGTGTAGAAGAAGGGACCAGTTATCCTTACTGAAGATTTCCAATTGATTAATGTAGAAAGAATGAGGGAAATAGAGAATCACGTTGAAGCAAGAAACCAGTGTTGCAGACAAGAATCCTTCAAGGTGGCTAAAATCTCCACAGAATTCTGATAAGATGCAGGACATTGACATAACCTCAATGTACTGTCTCCAAAGTATGCCTTCCCTATGAAAGTTAACAACACTAGCTGGGTGCAGTGGCTTGTGCCTGTAAACCCAGCATTTTGAGAGGCCAAGGCAGGTGGATCACCTGAAGTCAGGAGTTCGAGACCAGCCTGTCCAACATGGTGAAACTCCATCTCCACTAAAAATACAAAAAAAAAAAAAATTATCTGGGCAGGGTGGTGCATGTCTGTAATCCCAGCTACTTGGGAGGCTGAGGCAGGAGAATCACTTGAACCTAGGAGGTGGAGGTTGCAGTGAGTGGAGATTGCAACACTGCAATTCAGCCTGTACAACAGAGCCAGACTCCATCACAACCAAAAAGAAAAAGAGAGAGAGAAAGAAAGGAAGCAAGGAAGGGAGGGAGAATGGGAGGGAGGGATGGAGGGAGGGAGGGAGGGAGGGAGGGAGGAAGGAAGGAAGGAAGGTAGGAAGGAAGGAAGGAAGGAAAGTTAACAACACCAAAAAATAACATAATAACTTTCCCATAAGAAAACATGGCAGACACCGCATGAACTTTGTGGTCAAGTGAATATCACCTTACAAACGACACAGCACCATCAGGTACCCTCAGATGTGCCACACTGAGGAAAAAAGCATCACATGTGTGGTGTCCTCTCCATTAAAAGCAAATTCTCAATTTGGTCATGAGAAGACATCAGAAGAACACAAATTCATAGACACTCAACAAAATACCTGACCAGCACTCTTCAGAATTTCCAGGGCATGAAAGACAATAGTGAGAAACTGGCACAGACGGAAGCATCCAAGGGGCACCTGCCAATTAAATGCGGTGTGGGATCCTCAACTGGATCTTGCAACAGAAAAAAGAAAGTGATGGAAAAATTAGTGAAATTAAAATAANGAGCAACCCCACTACCATGTAGAAATACTTCCAATGACACAAAAGGAAATCAGCAGTGTATTTAAGTGAATGTAAAACGTGGGAAAATCCTAAGTGCCAAACATAGGATTTAGGGAAAATCCTAAGTGGAACTGGCTGTATCCACTATGGCGCATTCATAAAGTGCAGTCAGGTGAGTGTAGACAAAGGATGAGGATGATTTCAAAGAAATCCTATGGAGCCATTCCAGGATAGACTGGAAACCTCAAAGTATAAAACAGTATTCATGTATGCCGCACTTCGTGGAAGAAAGTGATGGGAGGAAAAATGCACCAATCAGCTCATCTGTACGAAAGTAACACGGCCAGGAGAAATGAGACACTTAACGCGATTGGTACCTGGAGAACACACATGGACAAGGAGTGAGAATAGGAAGTGGTCACGGGGATGAGGAAGAAGCGCCTCTTAGATCCAGCATCATACTCCACACATCTGCAAAATAAATCATCAGAATCAGCCCGGATTTGGGGAAAACCCCAAACAACAACAATTGAATCTCTATCTCTCATGAAAGAATAACATAGCTACAGTGAT
>NW_016108005.1:679018-681112 GCF_001604975.1 Cebus imitator
TTTTTTTTTTTTGAGACGGAGTTTAACTCTTGTTGCCCAGGCTGGAGTGCAATGGTGCAATCTCGGCTTACTGCATCTGCCTCCTAGGTTCAAGTGATTCTCCTGCCTCAGCCTCCCAAATAGCTGGGATAACAGGCACATACTACCAAACATGGCTAATTTTTTGTATTTTTAGTAGAGATGACGTTTCACCATGTTGCCTAGGCTGGTCTTGAACTCCTGACCTCAGGTGATCCACTTGCCTCAGCCTCCCAAAGTGCTGAGATTACAGGCATGAGCCACCACACTCAGCCTTATGCTCCTCTTTTGTCTATGTATTTCTGTACAAGTATCTTCTCTCAGTCTTTTTTCCTCCTAGTCTTTTATAGCAAGTGATTTATTATGTTGGTCAACGAACATAAGTTTTATACTTTAATAAACTGAATTTATCAATCACTACTTTTATAGTTAATATGTTTTACATCTTGCTTAATAAAATGTTTCTCACTCAAGAGCAAAACGATAACATCCTATATTTTCATTTGGAAGTGGAAAGCTTTGCTTTTAGCAGTCTCATATCTGTATACAATTGATTGTGTGTTTGTTGTGAGGTTGGGATTCAATTTTCTTATTTTCCATTTGGATAATGGGCTGTCCCAACAGTATTTGCTAACTTGCAGTGCTCCTTCTGTTGTATGTGCTTGGTTCTCCTTCTACACTCTCTACTGGTTTGTTTTAGAGACTGAGTCTCACTCTGTCACCCCAGGCTGGTTTGCAGCATGCAGCGGCACAGTCATAAATCACTGCAGCCTCAAATTCCTGGGCTCAAGTGATCTTCCTGCCTCAGCCTGCTGAGTAGCTGGGTCACAGGCGTGCACCACCACACCTGGTTAATTTTTTTAAAAAAAAATAGGTGCAAGGTCTTGCTATTGCTCAGGCTCGTTTCAAATGCCGGAGCTCAAGGGATCCTCCCACTTTGGCCTCGCAAAGTGTTGAGATTATAGGTGTGAGCCACCATACCCAATGATAGTTTCTTAATTATGATAGTTCTTTTTGTTTTTTGAGACAGAATCTCGCTCTGTTGCCCAGGCTGCAGTACAGTGGTGTGATCTCAGCTCACTGCAACCTCCACCTCCCAGGTTCAAGTGATTCTCATGCCTCAGCCTCCCAAGTAGCTGGGACTACAGGTGTGCATCACTACACCCAGAAAATGTTTTGTATTTTTAGCAGAGATGGTGTTTTGTGTGTTTTGCTGTGTTGGCCAGGCTGGTCTCGAACTCCTGGCATCGAGTATTCTACCCACCTTGGCCTCCCAAAGTGCTGAGATTACAGGCATGAGCCACTGCGCCCGACCTCATTTTCTTGACTCTTGATCCAGGACAGGCACATCAGAGTCAGGTGGCTGGGCACTGAAGAGACCCAATACCAGTTCCCCAGTCTGCAGTACAGTGGTGTGATCTCAGCTCACTACAACCTCCACTTCCCAGGTTCCTCTCCCAGCTCTGCTGTGGATAGCCAGTGTCCTGGGGGAGTCAGTGACAGAGTAGCTCAGGACTTCTCTAGCTTTCTTGTCCTATAAGCTGTGTGGGTCTATTTCCAGACCCTTCCTGTGGTTCTATGGGTCTGTCTGGCACTGGAACTGGGTGGTACATTTCTGAGAGGCCTGGCATATTTGTATGCTTTTTTCCTGCTCTTCTTCTCACTCTGTCACCAGGGCTGGAGTGCAGTGGTGCAATCATAATTCACTTTGGCCTTGAACTCTTGGGCTCAAGCCTTCCACCTGCCACAGTCCCTCAAGTAGCTAAGACTATAGGTGCATGCCACCACACCAGTTAATTTTATGTTTTGTAGAGATGGGGTCTTGCTATGTTGCCCAAGCTAGTCTCAAACTCCTGGCCTCAAGGGATTCCTTGCCTCAGCCTCTCAAAGTGCTGAGATTACAGGCATGCACCACCACACCTGACCCCATCTTCTTTGTATGCTCATTTCTCTGAAATTTCTTGACTATGATCCAATGATATTGTTCTATGTGAACGTAGGATTTTTTTTTTCAATTAAACATCAAAACGTACTGTTTTTTTTTTTTTTTTTTTTTTTTTTTTTTTTTTTTTTTTT
>NW_016108005.1:682545-684505 GCF_001604975.1 Cebus imitator
AGAATGAAAGAAAGACTTCAGGCTGAATTGAAAGAAATTAGTAAATTGTTCCATATGAAGAAATAAAAAGCATTGGTAGAAGTTATATAGATGAATATAAATGGATTTTTTGTTTGAAACTCTTTTTCTCATGTCTGATTTAAGAGACGTCTACAAAAAGTAATTACAAATCTGTTTTGATGGGTACGCAATACATAAAGATGTCATTTGTGACCATAAGAGCTTAAAAGAGAGAAAATGGAGCCATGAAGAAGTAAGGTTTTTATATACTACTGGAGAGTTTCTCTCCAGTATGCATCTCAGATGTCACGTAAGCCAAATGTTTTGGGTAAAGGCTTTTCCACATTCTTCATTCAATTTTTCTCTAATATGCATCCTTTTATGTTGCCTTAGGAATAAACTATGATGACATGCTTGGCCACATTCAGGACATTATTATAGAGTTTGGCTCCACTGTGAGTTTTCTGATGCAGAGTAAGATATGAACTTTAGCTAAAAGCCTTACCATACTGATTTTTTTTTAGCAAGGGGACAGAGTCTTGCTCTGTCACCAGGCTGGAGTGCAGTGGCACAATCTTGGCTTACTGCAAACTCTGCCTCCTGGGTTCAAGCAATTCTCCTGCCTCAGCCTCCCGAGGAGCTGAGACTACAGGCATGTGCCACCACGCCCAGCTAATTTTTGTATTTTTTAGTAGAGATGGGGTTTCACCATGTTGGCCAGGATGGTCTCGATCTCCTGACCTCGTGATCCATCCACCTCGACCTCCCAAAGTGCTGGGATTACAGGCGTGAGCCACCGCGCCCAGCCATATTGACGATATTAACAGGTTTTCTCTCCTGTGTGAGTGATCTGATGTTGCATGATGTAAGTCCTTTAACAAACAGCTTTTCTATCCTTCCTATATTTATAGGATTTTCCCCCAGTATGAGTTCTTTGATATAGGACAAAGATGAGTCCCACCTGGGCTGGGTACTGTGGCTCATCCCAGCACTTTGGGAGGCTGAGGTAGGAGGATCGCTTGAACCCAGGAGTTCAAGACCAGCGGGGACAACATAGCAAATCCCCGTCTTTAAAAAAATAATAATAATTTTTAAAAGGAAAAAAAAAGATGACTCCCATCTGCAGGATTTTCCACATACATTATACTTATATGATGCCTCCGTATATTTATTGTGTAAACTATGTATGCCTCTGGAAAGACATTTTCACAATCTTTGCATTTTTAAAGGTTTTCTCCAGTGTATGTTTTTGGTGTTAACTAGGGGGAAAAGTATGAGTAAAGGCTGTCCACATTCATCATGTCATAAGGTTTCACTCACAGGAGGGAAAACATTTGGCTTACGTGACATCTGAGATGCATACTGGAGAGAAACTCTATGAAGGTACTGAATGTGGAAAAGCCTGTAGTCATAGGTCAGCACTTATTCAGTATTGTAGAACGCATCCTGGAGAAAATCCCTTTCAATGTAGTGCATGTTTGCTCTTTGATGTTCTAGCTCAACTGAAGTCCCTGATTCCTGCAGCTCACATCATGTGTAGCAGAGAACTGCCCAGTCAACCCACAGATTTGTCAGGAACACTAAATTGTTGCCCTAAGTCACTAAGTTTCGGGGCAGTTTGCTACACAGTAATAGAGTGCTGAAATAGTTATGATTTTATTTTTTTGGTACTATTGGAAATGGGAATGTTTTTCTGCAATAGTATACATTGTTGCTAGAAAATGGGAACGGTGGGCCGGGCGCGGTGGCTCAAGCCTGTAATCCCAGCACTTTGGGAGGCCGAGGCGGGTGGATCACGAGGTCAAGAGATCGAGACCATCCTCGTCAACATGGTGAAACCCCGTCTCTACTAAAAAACTACAAAAAATGAGCTGGGCATGGTGGCGCGTGCCTGTCATCCCAGCTACTCAGGAGGCTGAGGCAGGAGAATTGCCTGAACCCAGGAGGCGGAGGTTGCGGT
>NW_016108006.1:0-63498 GCF_001604975.1 Cebus imitator
CGGCGCTGGCCGGCACAGCCGCGCTGGCTGAAACAGCCGCGCTGGTGACCGTGGAGCACCTCTGCTCGGGAATTTCCTAGTCTGTGGGCAATAAAAACACGGCGTCCACTCACCCTCTGCGCTTTCACTGGGAGCTGCAATCCTGAGCTGTTCCTAAACGGCCATCTTGGATCCACCCTCTTATTTGAAAAATTCTTAATGGATATGTAGCATTTTAAAAAATCCTCTAAATACTTTGCCCTATGCCATAAACAATAGATAAGTATAAAAAGTGAAACACGGTCTTGGCCTTAAACTTTTATTCCTGCTGTTTTATTGCTATTGTACTTTCACTCCCTCACTTATTTGACTTCTTGAAAACCCTGTAGCTCACTTGTCTACATTTGCTTCCATATGCAACTTGGATTCCATGATTCATTATTATCATTTATTCTTTTTCTAATAGTATTCCCTCACTATCCTCATTCTTCCTGTATCACAAACACTTGGAAGAACTTCACTCTCATTTAAAATAAGAATCTGCTTTTCCATTCCTGAAAGAAAGGGTTAGAAAACGGTTGCAGAAAATCACACAGCTGAGGCTGACGAACTGTACTGAAAATTAATGAAAAGCAACTGTAAGTGGAATCTTCTGCCTAGAAAATATACTGTCTTTTATCTTCTAACTTTCCCACTAACCCCAATCTTAAATCTTCACCCTCTTTCCTTACATGTGCTTCTGTGTCACATGTACTGACAAATTAGAAAACAAATTCAAGAATTAGAAATTCTCCATCTTCCCATCACTAAATCTGTGGTGCAGATTTTATCTGTATCCAGCTTTTTTCTCTTTCTTTATCCCACAATATCCTTCGTCCTATGAAAGACCAATGTATTTATTTGAACCTTAAAGTCTTGTTAGTACTCAAAGTGGCTCCAAGAACCAGCAGCAATGACATGAGCTGAGAGATAATTCCTTTTGGATCGGAAAGCTGGTTCATACCACTCTTACATAAACATAATTAGTGCACTGTGAGCTGCTACTGACTGCTGTGGGGATTTTGCAGAATGAAGACACAGGACTACAGTCCTTGAAGTTGCTGGACTTTTAGAATAAGGAACAATTAAAAAGAAATTGAGCAGAAGAAAACCTTCAACTAGAGACTTATGGCCTGTCTTCCTTACACTTTAAATTACACAATTGTACTTGATAATTTCCAATATGACAACCTTTATATTTTTATGATCTGGAGCTATAACACCACCTAAAATAGTGTCTTGTGCATAGTGAGCTTTATGCAATTGTAGATGAAACTATAAGACAAAAACTTAAATGAAAAATAATCTTTGAGTTGTACTTATCAATGTAGAGAAAAGAGTGTTATTAGGGTGAACTATTTATTCTCTTTCTCCACTGATGTCTCTCACCTGATAAAGAGATAATAAAAAATTTTTCAATATTTCACCCACCTATATTTTTATAGGTCACAAAGGGAAAATTAATGATTTTTTTTTCTAATTGTTGGAAACTGACACATTCTTGGATGTCTTTCTCTACTAGATTGGTTTATAAGGGAGATGTCAGTATTCACACATTGACAAGCTATATTGATTTTAATTCTCTACTGCTTCAGCTCCATTTTCTCCTGGACCTGCCTGAGCCCAAGCACTATGAATGCTTTCAAATTCAGTGAAAAGTACATGAGGCAGGTATTATTTCAGCAGGAGAGACTTTTTCTGCTTTATCTGGGTAGGTAAAATGAGATTGACTCTTGGATTCCTGGTTGTATTCAGGAATAAGAGATAAGAGACTAGGCAGTGTTCTTCCATCCAAACATTTCCAGAGAGGTCTACATATTGGCTATGAATCAGATGTTATTAATCAGACTGATAATTTGATTATGTGGCTCTGTATTTGAATTTTACAAGTGTTAGATCCTTGATGAGAGGACATCCAAAACTTTCAACTTTTTTTTTTTTTTTAATATCTGAGGCCTCAATTTGGAATCGTAGCTATGAGACATATTTGCTATATTTCCAAAAATAGGGCCATTGGGAAAAGTCATGTTGCTGTAGTGAATTCTCTTTATAACTTGAAAATGAAGAGATTTCTTCTCTTTTGATTAGAGAAAAGGACTATCAGAAGGGCATTGCTTGAAAGACTATTTTCCATCACATTCTTCTATTGTATTGTCTCTTCTCTGAAGACATGTAACAAGCCAAGCTCTATGATCACTTATGCAATCAGAATGGAAAGATAACATTATGCAACCAATATCTATTCTCAAGCTCCGTCTCTGTACTCTCATTTCATTCGTTTCACTGATAAATTTTAACATTAAATAGGCTTCTAAAATGCAACAGAAATAAATTAAATGCCAGAAATAACAATGTATTAAAGAAACAAAGATAAAATCCTAGACTAGGGTGTTTTTATTGTATGGTATGAGTTCTGATGACCTGGAAAGAATATTTAATATGAAGAATATTATTAAGGAAGTGTCTATAGGCAAGTGCATAATGTTCAGGTTTAGATGGGATTATCAATGAAACACCATATCCCTTATGTTCATATTACAACAAAGAACTTCCTCTTTCATGATAGAAAAATCACAAGGATCCTTTGTACTGGGCAAAATGAGAAAAACAAATGTCATTGAATATACATGTAATTTTGTAGTGACAGAGTTATAGGCACTTAACCAAGTCTAAATGATAGCAAACCTCGCAGTATTTCTACATCCAGTTATTCCATCAAGTAAGGCTGACTTATTCAAAAAGAACCTTAGGCAGCAGAGAGAAAATATGCTTAAATGAGAAAGTGAAGGTCAATAATGTAAATTGAAATAATGCCTCCTTAATACTATTATGTAAAGGAGAATCCCAGAAACTTACACTTAAAAATATGTGTATATGAAGAGCTCCAAAAGAATAAATCATGTAAATACCCAGAAACAGTTTCAATGATTAGCTGTGACCCAATGCCTTTAATAAACTAACCATATAATTTCAAATTTGTAACAATTGGTGAAGGCCTTGTTGTCCAACAGACATTTGAGCTGCGCAGGATGACAGGATTTAAGGCAAGCAAGGGAATTGCTATAATAAAGCCCCATCATTTGGCATACAGTAAAAGTAAACATGAAGAGAATTCATTAGAAATTCTACACTCCCAATCTGTGCACAGCAGAGAGCAAAAACCCAATCTGGGAATAGGCGACTTGTTCCTACTATGGATTAAATTGGAAAACCTTAACAAACAGTAATGAAAGCACTAACAATAGCAGAAAAAATAATGTGACGTGTTGCATAGAAATAAGCATTGGAAAAAGACCCCACACATGTTGAACAAGCTTGGTAAGCTAATATTACAAGCAAAAATTATGTGAACATCAGCAAAATCATATGGCTTGTATGCTGGTTTCATATAAGGTTGCAAGGAAAATAGATCCTATACATCTATGCTATCTTGTATGTATATTGTGATCATTTTCAGGAAGATCCTACTGACTTTGGGATATTGAAGAGTTTGACAAGAAACGTAGGCTGAGACAAATAGGAACTGAGATGTCACAATGAAAGAAAGACTAAAGCTGACAGACACTGAAACAATCATCCACAAGTTCGTGCCACAGCTTGCAGACATTATTTCTTGGCTTGGCTGCATCGCATGACGGCAGAGACAAGCTTTCTCACATTGGACAGTCTGGAGATTATGGTGTCGTTTTTCTCAACAATAGCAGTCCTAACTATGGGCTTTGGGTTTCTGAGGGGATAACTGCTAGTGTGTGAGGAAACTGGAGTTTCAGCAAGAAATAAATCAGTTCATCAAAATATTATTCAGCTGAAGACACTCACCCTCCAAGAGGAATGGGTATTAGTTATTTTGCACACAGCATTTATTCTTATGTCTTCCCATCCACCTCATTTTTTTAACATTCTTTCAATTCCCAATGTTTTAGGAGGAAGTTACTTATCTGTCAGTGAATGTGATATTAATCAGGCTGTGAATCAGAAACCAGCCATGAACCCTTAATCAAGGTATGAAAATCCAGTATAATTTTGCATGCAGAATTTTAGTCCCTACAATAGCTCTCCTGATTTTATTATTATTATTATTATTATTATTTGAGAAGGAGTCTCACTCTGTCACCAGGCACAGTCTTGGCTCACTGCAACCTCTGCCTCCCAGGTTCAAGTGATCCTCAGCCTCCAGAGTAGCTGGGACTACAGATGCGTGCCACCAAAGCCAGCTAATTTTTGTATTTTTAGTAGAGACACGGTTTCACCATGTTGGCCAGGATGGTCTCAATCTCTTCATCTTGTGACCCACCTGCCTCAGCCTCCCAAAATGCTGGGAGTGAACCACCATGCCTAGCCTCATAATTTAAAATCTCCATTTTAAATCTCTCTCTATATATAGTGATCACCCCTCAAAAGCAGTATGAAATCCTACTGAAAACTGGCTTGGATGTGAAGACTGACAATCCCACCCCCCAGCCCCATATCCTTGCCTTCCCCAACACACCCAGAGGGATATGAATAGTTTTATGAGTCACATAATGAAACTTTCTAGGGAAAGCAGGGGAGTTCCAAAATAGATCTGAAAATAGCTTGAGAGAGCAGGTTTGGGGTTTTTATTGTGGTCAGGCATTCTTATCAGCTTTTTTAAAGGTGGGACTGAAGGGTAAAAAAGGGGAAGGATGAAGCTTAAAAGTTATCAACCAACTAATGTCAAAAGAGGGAGTCACCCTTTAATACAATTTATTTTTTATGTTTGGTGACCTAAGTTTGCCATTTTTCATTTAATTGAATTTGAAGTTAAGTAAGCGATTACAGTGCTTTGTAAGGAAGCAGTCTGAGGCAAGTAAAAGAGGTGAAAATTCTGTTGAATATCTTGGGTGAGGGCCCAGTATTATGTATTCTGAAAAGTGAAATGGTTGCTTTGGTTACTATCAGTGATATCTAGTACTCTAAATTGGATAAGGAATGTCTGGTTGAGGCCTCCTATTGAAGCTTTGGCAGGCTGAGACACATGAACTGAGACCACTGTAAAGAGAGCCCCAGTCTCATACTCTTGTCCCTAAATGCCAATTATAAAAACATAGCTCAGTGACATCTATAAGCAAGGCTTAGTAGAATTCAGCAAATGCAGCTCTAAGCTGCACAGTTCAGAGTCCAAGCTAACCTGCACACAGCAGGGTCGGTTAGCAAGCAAAAGCAAGAAAAGAAAGATTTCTTCTTGGGTGGTAATTATGTTTTAGAGATCCTACTCACAGCACCAACCACTGGGGCTACTCTGCAGAGCAGGATGCACTCCCACCTCAAATCTGACTTGAGTCTCAAGACTGATGCTGACACACTCAAACACCAATAAGATATGAGAAGATTTATAACTCATGCAATGAGACATTTTGGGAGGAGCAGGGAAGCTACGAAGTAGGTCTCAAAATGGCTTGACAGAGCACACACATAAAAGACATTGCTTGGCTTTTTAAAGTAGGGTTAAGAAGTGGGGCATGGGCAAAAGTTCTCCGATGTGGGAAGGGGCTTGTGTGGACCTAAGAAAGGAGAGAACGCCTGGGTTTTCTAATCAGTTTGCCTGGGTGTGAAGCAGAAGGGAAGAAAGAATGGTGAGACTTTAAAACTGTCACCAGTAGAACATAAAAAAATTGAGCCGTACTCTTTAATACACTATTTTCTGTCTGTTTATCTAATCTATCATCTATCTACCTATCTATTTTTGTCATCATCATTATCATCTAATTTATTTATTTTATTGTTAAATTTCCATTTTAAAATTGTGTGGGTGGAAGGCATAATAAATAACCTTGATAAATATTTTTGTTCTGGGAAGAATCATTTAATTGAATCCCTCTCATTGTGTATTTATAAGTAGTCCCCCATTTTTCTGAAAAAAATAAAGTAACACATTTATTGTTGGTGGACTACTGACGAATTCCATTTTTGGTAACACTTGACATGTGAGCTTTCCCTCAGAGGAAGCTATGGGACATTTGGAGACAAAGTTTCCTGGGAGCACATTCAATTTGAACTAAAGATCTATTTCTCTTTGAGCTTTAGTGTGATCAGAACCATCATGATAGATTAAAATAGTTCTAAATAAGGGCTGTGCTCACGAAAGAGTGTGTGCTTCTGAATAATTTCCGAACATGTAAGTGTAAGCAACAGAATACATAGGAAGTTCCTTTGACTGAATGAGTGAGATAACTCTCACAAGTTATAATAAGTGATTGCATTATCACCAGTGAATAAATTGTTGTAACTGATGGAACTATTGAAGGTGACAACAGCTGAGGATACCAGGATGAAAGCTCTTTGCCTCTCTTCACTATATTCTAAGAATGTATTACTATTCCAGCAGTAGGCTCATCATTCCAAGAAATAGAAATTATCTGCTTGCAACTTGGAAGCAACCATGTGAGTGGCAGAAAAAGTGCAATAGAATGAAAGTTCAATAGAATGAAAGCCACTTAGTGAGGTTAGCGGGTGCTTCATATTCCTTTTTAAAAATTATATTCATTTATTTAGTTTTTAAGAGCACTTGAAAGCAAAAATGGGCATCTTGGATTGAATAATCCAAGTTGTTTTGGATAATTTATTTGCAGAAGGAGGGAAAATGGGCAGAAGATACAGAAAGAGATGTATTGGACTTCTGCTACTCCAGACGTGTCAAACATGTATGTGAGATATGGCACTGTGTTTGTATATTCCAAATTTGAGGTGCAAATGATAAAGCATATAAGTGCATGCTTGATCCTCCCTTCTGGAGTGTAAATGCTACAAAGACCAGCATTTTACCAAAGTCCACTAACTGGCACTTAAAAACACTTGTCAGGAGAGTGACACTGTAAACGCCAGAGTAGGAAGTGAGTTCTAAGTTTGCTTTTAATCATGATCATTTGGATCTTGCAAATCTTATATAATGTTTACATGCCATGCTACTTTCAAGTTATCCTAGGTAATCATGTTCTTCACTAAAATAAAAACTAAGGAGTAGATTTTTAGAAAATAAAAGTTATCTATCACCTAAAATGTAATACATAATAAAATATTGTGCAATTTTTGCTTTCTGTAGATTTATAAAATTTTTCATAAGCACTATCCTCATAATGGTGGAGAAGAATCACTCAGGAATTATTTGCTCAATGCAAATTTTGTTCTCTCTTTTGTTTGCTATCTTCTTCTCTTTTCCTCAATCTTTAATATAAAACTTAGAATTACTATAGTTGTACTTCTCTCAGGGAGCCTACCAGTAAAGTGAGAAACGCTTTGTAAACAGATTCTCTGAAAAATACAAGTCTGTTTTGGCTAAAAAGTTCTATACTACATATATTTTTACCTTCTCAGTTTTAGCTGTGAGATGAAACAACTATTTGTATTATAAAATATAAATGAATTCAGGTAATAGTTTCTCATATAGTATAATTTTCAGTTAACCTAAGCTGCAGAAGACATTTTGAATACATTATATGCACCCTAGAATCTTTGCAATGACTTTCAGCTTCCCTGGGAAAGTCCTGGCTCTCAGGAACTTTCAAATTTAACCTTATCTTCAAGAGAAAGAAACCATCCTGGTCAACATCGTGAAAAAAATGTCTTTATTAAAAATACAAAAATTAGCTGGGTGTGGTGGTGTGCACCTGTAGTCCCAGCTACTCAGGAGGCTGAGGTAGGAGAATCACTTGAATCCAGGAGGCAGAGGTTGCAGTGAGCAGAGATTGCACCACTGCACTCCAGCCTGGCAACAGAGAGAGACTCCAAAAAAAAAAAAAAAAAAAAAATTAAGTTTATCTATACCAATATGACTTTATTTTTCCCTTTGACAAAAGAGATAAACAAAATCCCATTTATTTTTCAAGGATAATGGCTTTGCCTGTGCATGGGTCCTATCTTCTTTATTTTCCTTAGCAACAATGCTCCAACAAAATTAATATCATTCTTCCTGGTGTTTATGATTTCTCACACTTCTGGATAGTTCTCCTCAGCAAAGAAACATATTCAGCCACTTCTACCTTAAGAATAACAGAACTGATGTTTTAATCCCACCAATATCTCTAGGTATTTCCCGTGGTAGCCAATAAGACAGCTCACCAATGGTAAGATTCTCCTCATTCCAGGCATGCAGGAGTATTGCCAATAAAATATAATGTATCTTTTTGGATCATTGCACCATAGTTATGCAATATATTACAGTTAGGAGAAGCTGGGTAAGGGATATGGAAACTCTGTACTATTTTTTCTATGATTTTATAAATCTAAAATTAATTCAAACCGAAAGGCTTTTTTAAAAAGAAGAAAAATTAGAAATACGATACACCTAACTTTTGCACAGAAGCCTCTATACACAGCACAAGACTTTACAATTTTTAATACTGCTGCAACAGGTAGTCCAAAAAGTAGATGTTTGCCAGCCTGGATCCATTAGCCATGAGGATATTGAATAGACATCCCTGCTGACTTGAGATGACAATAATGGGATGTGAGCAGGAAAGAAATATTTATTTTTAAGCTCCGAACTTTTGGGGTCGCTTTTATCAAAGCCTAACTTCTTTCATCCTGTTTAATATAAAAGTGAAGTTTTGGAATTTGGGTGCTAAATAATAAAACTCTTATGTACAATATACCGTCTCATTATCTATATGGGCAGCAAAGAGAAAGCTGTTATTTAAGGCTGAAAAGATATGATACACATTACGTAGCAGCAAAACTTTTGATAAAATATTGCTAGTTGTAACTTGGAAGGCAGACCATATATGTGATGGATGTGTAGTGCTAAAGGGAAAGGCTGAAAAGAGAAGGAAATAGAGTGTGTTCGTTACTTTTCACTACATTTAGCAAAGTATTACAAAAAAAAGTAAGACCTCAAAATACACTGCCCAGTTTTCAAGAACAAATAAAAAGAAAGAAACCATATCCAGAAATGTGGAGGTTTACAATGTTAAAAAGACAACTGTTTTGAGATACTAAACAGTAGGGAAAAATATTGAAAGACTTAAAAAAAATGAAATGTACATAAAAACTAAGATTTGCATGTTAAAAAATACTAACCATTTTCAATCCATTTTATTGCCTTAGGACAAAAATAAAATTTTTAAAAATGACCTTGACAGTCATACTTCAAATTACTGCCTAGATGAGGTACATCATTAAAAAAAAAAAAAGCCTAATGAAGATTATGATATCCAGTGAATATTTCAAATGGGAATCATGCCTCAGGGCACATTGAATAAGAATGTGTACCTACAAAGCCTGATAAGCTCAAGGTATTTGTGAATATTAACACATGAATTTTACTGGAATGAAATTGATAAGAAGCCAACTAAGTTTGTAAAGAGAACACACTGTCAAAGGAACAATCAGCATGGACTATAAATTACTATTGCTGTTTGACACTTACAAGGACACTTGGCCCCAGCTATCTATGTATAGAAAGTAATCTGAGAACAATTTTCAGCATCTAAGGAGAGAATATTTTCTGATGTCCATTTCAGTTGTGGCTATGGAAGATAGTGCCAAAGAAGAATTGATTTCTGATGCATATTGCATTGTTCTATTTTCCAGATGGGTTTGTAGTTTATTGTTTATTGTGGTTATCTAGGTCCTGTTCCTCGATTATTTATTGAGGTAAGTTTCTGGGGAAGTTAACATGTCTTTCTAAATTCATAGATCTCCAAAGCAAGAGTGGCCACAGCCATGGCTGATCTAAACACTCTCATTTATCATTTTAAGAAAAAAGATCTTTCATCTAGAAAACCAGTAATTATTTTGACCTTATGATTTAATTGGACTTATGAGTGATTAGGCCTCATAAATTAAGGAAGGAGATTGAATAAAATATTTTTTTTTCTGACCAGAACAAACCACAACAGTTTCTGTAATTTTCATAAATGTTCCAATTTTTAATTTCATTCTTGGAAGTGTGTAAAATGCACTTAGATCTCCTCAAATGCAGGCATGAGTATATGATTGATTTTGGTCATGATACATGAGCAGAAGTGACATTTGTCACCTCTGGGCAGAAGCCCTTAATATTTAGTACACAGTTTTTATGTTCTTTTTTTCTCCCATATATAATCCTAAATTTTGAAGTTTGTGTTGATTTGGAGGAGGACAATGTGGATCAGAATCCTCTGCTGACCTGAGATGAACATGACACCTATGCAAGAAGTAAACTTTAGTTGATTTAAGCAGAATGATATCAGGCTTCTTTGTTATTACACCATAACTCAGCACATTTTGACTGCCCCCTTATTATCCTATGCATTTCTTTTCTCTCACACTTTGAAAAATGCAATTTATATGTGCTACTTCTAAATTTTCACTGTTTTAAAAAATTTTACTGTAGTCTGTCTTCTATTACTTCCTAAGTAATAAAATTGGTTCATGAACTTGGTCAACAGCTGATTATGGTTAAATTCAATGGAGACTTTTTTAGCCCCTATCTTATTCATTGAGACGCAGCATAATTTTGTTAAATGTTTGGAAATTATTTCCTTCCCTGGATGCTGAAATACCATTATGTTTTCATCCCATATTTTTTCTTAGATCCCTTATAATTTTTTCTTCCAGTTCACATCTTTTAAATTGTAGCATTCACCAAGGCTCTAAAACTCTTTCAATTCTACCTGCTTCCTCTGATAAAAACATTTACTTAACTTCAGTGATGTCAACAATTAGTAACGTATGGGGGACTCTGAAATTATTATCTCTAGTCTACATCATTTCATTGAGTTCCAGAAACTACGGCCCACTGTCTACATTACCACTTGAATCTCAATCTCAGCATGTCCAAAATAACTTTTATTTTTCTTCCAATAGGATCCTCATTGTAATTTTCCTTTCTTTTGGACATGAGCATTACACTTCAACTGGGTTGTCAATGCTATAAACTTAGGGTTATCCATAGCTTTTGTCTCTCCCTTTCCACACGTCTAAATAATTACCAACTCCGCTTACTCTACCTCTTTAATGTGAGCAATAAACATATTTCTCTCTATTCCCATTACCACTACTTTAGTCCATGCTCTCAGCTGCCTTACCACTCTGCTCCTATTGCCATCCAGCTCATGATCTGCCTCACGCCCAAGTGATTGTACTAACGTAAAAGTTGGCATAAATCGCTCACCCTGAATGGCTTCAAAGGCTCCTTCTTTTACAAACAGGATTAAATCCATGCTTGTTACTATACCTATAAAGCTCTTTCATGTCCTCTTTAATTCCTTCTCAAGATCCATCTTTTCGCGTTTTCCAAGCATAACACATTCTCAATGGATTGATGTGTTTATAATTCTTTAAAACCGTGCTTTGCCATCCTGCTACTCTTGCATGTACTTTTTCCTCTATATGGCACCTTATCTTCACCTGAAAAAAAAATCTCCTTATTAATGAATTAATCAAATAGTTTTCCCCCTGCTATTCCCCATTGTATTCTTTGCTTCCTTATTATCTGCCTTATGTGCTGTCATTAGTAATTTTTTGCCCCTTTCTCCTAATTTACTTCCAGGGTCTGACTGCGGCGACCACTGTTTATAGTCCTTTGTATCCCTGGTGTCTAGGAAACCAAATAACTAATAGTAATTATTCAATGGTGGTCATTTATTAACAAATAAATATAATAGAATTCCTTGATGTGAAGACTTTCTTTGTATTCGAACCTACTCAGTTCTAAAACTACATATTCTCTGACAAGGGTAATAAAAACATAGTTATTCATATATTGGTGAATTACTGTACTATCTGAAATTTCAGTTTTGAAATAATTTGGATTTGGATTTCAAGAGACCGTTAAGTTAAAATATTTCTGTATATATCATTCCTCTCTGGTTTTAGTCCACTAATGGGGATGCCATAGAAATTAGTCTCCCATACATAACCTCTGGCAAGTCATTTCATCTCAGCTTTTTTCAGTATGATCCCAACTGAGAGCCTTCTCATTACTCTCTTTAATCCTATTATATCTTATTAGAATTGTCTCTGTTCGGTCAAAAGACATGACATTCTAGGTTCATAAATTTGATGAAGCTTCTTTATTTAACAAGACAGAAAAAGCTTCTTAATAATTTTCTCTTCACATTTTTTGAGGAGGAATAATGTTGATCTTACTTAATCCTGCGTTCCTTTTTACATACCTCCCAGGAAGCAAAGTATGGCTTACCTGATAATATTTAAGACTGTGAATACATTTTATTCAGTACATTTGGTAGATGGGTTATTAATAGCTGTAAATAATTTAGGTAAAATTTAAGTGATTTTCTTGTAACTGTAGTGAACATAGTTCTTGGCAAACAGAAACAGCCATTTGAATTTCAGATGTGTCTACTTGCTGAACTGTTCATGCAAAATGCTTACGGAGCTTATGCCATGGCGGATTAATTAACCAAACTAAAGTATAATGTTTATACTATCTATAGAGTAAAATGAAATGGAAATAATTCATTCATAAGATTCTATGATATAAACAATCTCTATTTATAAAATATTATCTTCAAATTCCAACACATAATTAAAATAGAATGTCTTCAAATGAACTTTGGAAAAGATAAACATTTCTTAAGGAAGTTATAAAGTTTTAGAAAATTTAAAAACTGCATATATATTCAAAGTTCTTATCAAATGCCATAAACATAAAAAAATGAAATTTTAAGAATTTAATGTTATTAATTCAGTTATAACATATCTTTTATTAAAATTATTGCTTCAATGTCATTTAAAATGTAGATTATACATTCACAGTATCCTCAACCTAGTAAGATTATAAAAACACAAAACGCATAACTGTGCATTTAACGAGCTGAATAAATTATGCAATTTGAACCAGAGTTTATTTAAAGGAGAAAATAGTCTTTATTGGAAAAAATGCTTTGATAATTCTTGAAAGCCATCCTGAATTTTGGTCCTAAGAAGCCCTTGGTACAGCAAATTTCAAGAATTTTCTTGAGGGGATATGTCAAAGTGCATGATACGGAGACAAATTTTTAAGCATGGAGCTTCTGTTGGTGATCTAAAAGGGATGATATGGGGAAAAAAAATCAGATAGTGGAAGGCAATAAGTTGCATTATATGAAACCAGGATTCTTCAAAAAGTCAGTGAAATATATTAAATGCTCGGCTACATTATTCTTTGGGAGAAAAAAGAAGGTGCTGAGTTTCATCTAATTTTTAACTGAAATGGCATATGAAGATGTCAATACCTAACAGGGAAGCAGGATCAGAAAACCTTAAGCCTCCTCATAATGAGCAGAACCAATTAGGAGACTTGATGATTTTCTTAGGTTATAGATATTAACTCTAGAGTTCCAGAGGTCAGAGATGTCCCTAGAATTATAATGACATATAAAACCAGAAAATACCAGAAAAGCAAAGAATGGAAACAGTGTTTGTCCAACTGGCGACCTTGATACCTAGGCATAAAACATATGCCACTTGATATGAGTTTCTGGAACGTAAGGTACTTCAGGGTAGCCTTTGTTTCTTTAACTCCTAAAACAATGCCCAGCACACATTTGGAACTTGTACAAGAACAAATACATGATGATAAAAATAGGAAGTGATGAGATCAACAATTATATAAAGTCATCCCTCCATGTCCATGGGTTCTGCATCTGGATTCAAACAGTGAATGCAAGACCTGCAGATGTGTGACCTGAGGTTATTGCTGGCAGCGGGGGATGGGTGGAGAGAGAGTGAAGATAGGAGGAGAAACAGGAGGAGGGGGGAAGAGAGGAAGCAGGAGAGAGGAGAGGGAGCTTTATTATAAGGAGTTGGCTCACACAATTATGGAGGATGGCAAGTCAGAATCTGCAGTTTTGGCCAACAGGTTCAAAACCAGGAGAGCCAATGGTGCAGATGAAATCTGAACACAATCTGATTAATAATTTCCTCTTTCTCTTGGAGGCTAAACTTTTATTCTATTTTTGCCTTCAACTTTTTGGGTAAAGCTCACCCCATTATGGAGGGCAATTATTCTTACTTAAAATTTACCAATTTAAATATTAATCTCTTGTAAAATCACCCTCCAAGTTGACATAAAAATGTACTATTACAGCGAACAAGATGGTGAGAGGTATGAAAAGAACGTTTTCAAAGAAAAGGTTGAAAAATCTAAAATTAGCCATGATATACACACGAACACTAAAAAAGTATATGACAGCTGCCCTCAAATACTTGAAGGTCTATTGAAGATGGATTTATTCATTCATAAATATTTATTTAGGACCTGCTACATGGCAAAGACTGTCTGGGTATTTGGAGTATATCAGCGAACAAAAATGAAGGAAAATTCTGTAAATTGGAGCTTATCTTTTAACAGTGAAAAGGCAGAAATTTTGGGCTCAATGTAGGAAAGAAATTTCTAACTACTAATTTTCTGAATGGTGAATAATATTTCCAAAATAGTGAAAAATCTTTTCAGCAGGAATGTTTAAAGCAGTTGCTGAATGACTATTAAATATATCATAGAAGGTAATAGACTAAATCATCACTCTAATCTCTGTACATTTTATTCTAAGCCGTTTCCAAATGTTTTCCTTTGCTCCAGATTTCTTTAAGAATATGTACAGAAATAAATTTAATTAACCACCTATCTACCCATCTATCCATTCATTCGTCTAAAGAATATATGGAAGATTTGAGTTTCACATTTTGCTGAAGATAACTTCCGATGCTTCATAAACCCTAAAAAATTAATGTGATAGGTAATCACAAATAAAACAAGATCTAATTTCTGAAGTTCAGTTGACATCATTAACAAAAGCTATGAAAAAGGAGGGTTAATGCTTTCTTCTTTCTCTCTCTGTTTTGCATAAACCAGAAGAAAATAATTAGAACATATTATTTCTTAGTACAAACATTGAGATAATAGAACTTGTATAGTACATGGAAGAAGAAGCTCTTTAGGGAGAATGTTTTATTGTTTTTCCCTAGCCACAGATGTTAGCTGTTTCACCTCAAAATGATAGTAGTCATGAATTTCTTGGGAAAGCATTTTAAAAAAGCATTTGAGCAGATGAGATGAGAGATGTGTTTTTCAGAGCAAATGAAAAGAGTCATGCTTTCAGGGGAATATCATGAGCAGAAATTCTCTGGCAGAAGCCATCGAAGAGATTTCAAGTGCCTGCTGGAGAGTTGGCAGGAAAAAGACTCAAGTCTATAAACTAAACTATTAGAAGTGGGGTATCGAAAGGTCAAAGATCAAAGGTCCAAAGCAGCTGAAAATGACAAACGTTTCAGAAAGCAAGAATCCAGAGAACATTCAAGAGAATAATATGCACTTACATTTACATTTTTATAATTTTTTTGTTAAAATGTATCCTACATATAATAAAATGAATACTGTGCAATGCAAAAATTTTTTAATTGTACCAAAGATGACCACAACTGTGCAACCCCTACTCGTGCCAAAAATTAGAACACTGCCAACACCTGGAAGCCCCTGGATATTTCCGCCTAAAGGTAATAGTGATCCTGAAACCTATTGAGGAATTGCCCGTTTTAGAACTTACACACACACACACACACACACACACACACACACCCCAGAATGATACTATTTGCATTTTTTTGTGTGTTTCTCTGTCTTCTTTCTTTCACTGCTATGTCTGTGATTCAGAAGTGTTTTTGCAAGTGGAAGAGATTAGTCTTTTCTATTAGTGTAATTCTATTTTATGAATATATTAAAATCAATCTACCCTTCTGTTGCTGGATACTGTAGACATTCTCAGTTTCTACCTAATAAGAGTAACACTGCTATAAACCCTACTGTATGTGCCCCCGATGCACATGTGAGAATTTCTGATTCACAGAAGATGCTTATATCTCCTTTAAGTAAATACTGCCATTTTTTTTTTTCCAAAATGTTTAAGCCAATTGGTACTCCTATTGAAGTATATGGGAATCTAGTTGCCTACATTCTCACTATGTCTATCTAGGTGATGCCAGATGTTTTATGTTAATCATTTTGCTTATGTGTATTTGTACCACATTGGTTTTAGTTCCCATTTCTCTTGTCACTAATAAGGTTTCATAACATTTCATATGCTTATTGTCTATTTGAACATCCCCTTTTACCTGTTGAAGATATTTCTCCACTTTTTTAAACTGAGTTGTCTTTTTTTTTTTTTTTAAGTTGTCTACATACCATTTCTAAGATACATTGAATTCTTTTTATGTTCTGGCTATGGGCCTGTCTTTGACAACTGGTCAATGTTTTCCACTGATATATGGACTGCCTTTTTACTCTCTTAGCGATATCCTTTAATATACGGAAGTCTTGGTTAAGAAATCAAATAATGCCAAAGTTAGGAAGATATTCTCCTGTTTCATTGTTTTATCAGTAAATATAAAAATTTTTATGCATGTCATGTGGATGCTTCAAATATTTTTTGCCATATAGATATTCCTTAAATTTTTATTCTTGTATTTTTAATTGCAAGATTTTGAGCTAAATTTCTGCTGACCTCATAAAATGAGTTGTGACTTTCCCAATTTTTCCTAATAACTGAAAATATTTAAGATAATGAATTTTTTCTGCAATATTTGAAATAATTCACAGGGGAAAATATTTGAGCTAGCAAATTTCTTTCTGGCTGAATTTTTAGTTACAGATTTAATTTTTTAAAAATACATTAGGATAATTCAGATTTTTCTTATTTATTCTTGTATCTGTTTTATGATGTTGTGCTTTTCAAAATCTAAAATTTTAAATCAGTTTTTAAAATTTTTGGTTTTTTATCTGGTATCTTTATACTAGCCATAGGCTCTGAAATGCTGCTAGTTTTACATTCATATTTGTAGTTTGTTTTTTTTTTTGTTGTTGTTGTTGAGAGGGAGTTTCACTCCTGTTGCCTAGGTTGGAGTGCAATGGCGTGATCTCGGCTCACCACAGCCTCTGCCTCCTGTGTTTGAGTGGATTCTCCTGCCTCAGCCTCCCAAGTAGCAGGGATTACAGGCATGTGCCACCATGCCTGGCTAATTTTTGTATTTTTAGTTGAGATGGGGTTTCTCTATGTTGGTCAGGTTGGTCTCAAACTCTTGACCTCAGATGATCCACCCTTCTTGGCCTCCCAAAGTGCTGGGATTACAAGTGTCAGCCACTGCACCTGGCCTTGAATATTTGCTTTGTTTGAGACAGAGTTTCATTCTTTTTGCCCAGGCTGGAGTGCAATGGTGCAATCTCTACTAACTGCAACCTCCATCTCCTGGGTTTAAGTGATTCTCCTGCCTCAGCCTCCCAAGGAGCTGGGATCAGAAGCACACACCACCATACCCGGCTAATTTTGTACTTTCAGTAGAGACGGGATTTCACCTTGTTGGCCAGGTTGATCTCAAACCTCTGACCTCAGGTAATCCTGCAGCCTCAGCCTTCCCAAGTGCTGGGATTACAGACGCGAACCACCACTCCTGGCCAGAGTAATTTTTTTTTACTCAGTTATTACAGGCATTTTTCCAAATTAATCTTTTCAAACAAATAACTTCTGGCTTTATTGATTTTCTATTATTTTTCCTCTATTTTATTGATTTCCATTCCTAATAATTCCTTTATTATTCTGTTAATTAAGATGGATACTTAGATCCTTGATTTCCACTCTTCTATTATAGGTATTTGTGGAATACATTTTCTTCAAAGAAGAAAATACATTTTCTCTGAAGAAAATGTATTACACCAATACTTATATCAGAAGATTAGAAAATCACAGAGCACGTCTTGATATCATTTATTTTCATTATCATTTAGTACCAAAAATTTCTTTGTTATTTTGACTTTGATTATGGACTATTGAGAAGTGTAATGCTTTATTTTCAAGCCATTTGAGATTTTTTTACCCATCTTCTTATTACTGGTTTCTAACTGAGTTCTTCTGTAGGCAAAGAACAAACTGTTAATACTTTCAGTCACTGAACAGTTGTTGGGACTTACTTTTTAACTAATTTGGAAAATGATTTGTGTTCACTTATTAAGAATATGGGTGAAATAGGTATGTGAAGACTCTCAATTCAAGTAAAGTGGTTAATCATTCTGTTCAAAATTTGTATTTCTTTACTGATGACTTTCTTGCTTTGTCATTGCTGAGAAAATTTTGTTAAAATTTCAGCTTGCACTATAGTTTTGTCTACCTCTTCTTTATATGTCAGTGTTTAAATATTTTGAAGTTATGCTTTTCTGTGTATAAAAATTTAGGTTACGTATAACTTCTAGTGAATGAATGTTTGTATTATTAAGAAATATTCATCTACATTGAGAGTAATAAATCTTGCCATTAAACCTAGTTTTCTGATACAAATACTGTTATGCCAACTTTGTCTTCATTACCTTTTGCATGTTACACATTTTTGCTTACCTTTACTTTCAAATTATCTATGTCCAAATATTTAAGTTTTGCCTGTTGCAAAAGAGTGCATCCTTGACTTTCACTTAATGTATACAGTTCGCTAATTTTTGCTTTTTACATGAATGATTTAATTCACTTATATCTGATGTTTAATTATTGGTCTAGGTGATTGTAAATCTTTTGTCTAACTAATTGCTTTCTATCTGTTTCCTTGCTTTTCATTTCTTTTATTGTCTTTACAATTTCCATTAGCTTTTTAGGCATGCATACTTTTATTATTCCATCAGTACTTGTGTGGATATTACAGAACACTTTTATAAATACTTCTTTTTTGACATAGTCTATAAAACATTATTAACCTTATTGATTTTTCTTCACGTATATCTAATATTGCAATGTTTTCCAGTTTAAAATATATTTTAAATCACAAAAATAGTTATAATAAATTTAAATGGTAAATAGTAATTTACATTAAGCAAAATAATTGAGTATTCTGTTATACTTACTGCTTAAAGTTCATTCTTCAGGGATTATTTTCCTTCTGCCTGAAAAGCCCTCCCCAACCCTATTACCCCTAACCCTGCCATTGGATTTTTTGGCAATGAATGCTGTATTTGTTTCTGCTTTCTTGCAAATAAATACACTTAATTTTATTTTGAAGAATATTTTTGTTGGATGTAAAATTCCAATTACTAGCTATTCCTTCAGTATTTGAAAATGTCATCTCAGTGTTGTCTGTCTTCCATGATGTCTGTTGAGGAATCAGTCACCAGCCTTCTTGTTGTTACTCATTTGAAGGCAAAATTTTTTCATAGCATTATTTTTTATTCATGGTTTTTAGTGACTTTGTTGTGACTTGCCCAGTTGTGATTTATTTTGTAGTTATTCAGTGAGGAGAATATCTGTAAGGTAAAAATATACGTTTTACCTCCCTGTGTATGCTTCTTCTTCACAATTCATAATTATAGTCAATGACAATAACACCTGTACCATGCTCCAGGTTATGAATTAAACAAGTTACTTTAATTTTCCCATATGATACTCAAGACAACCGCAAGAAATTTTTACTAGTAATAATCCGATTTTACAGAAAAGAGAAATGAAAGCTTAAATAATTAGTCCAAGGTTAAGCATCCAGGTTATAGAGCAAAAAGTAAAATCAGCTTGTTTTACATGAAACTCATGTATGTTAATAGTAAGAATACCCTAAATATATTTGGAAAAATTGATGTGGAACTGTTAATTCAGTAAAATGATACTAGCTTCAGATACTTGAAGTGTGTGATAAATTGGACAAAAAGGCATTTATTGTCAAGAATGTGTGTTCTAATATTGGCTCTGACACTAACAGGCTCCAGGGACTAGTTTAGGATGACAACTTCAGGTCTGAAGCCTCATTTTTAAATGAGAGTGGTGGATCAGGTGATTCTTACTGTTTCCCTCTAGTTAGAAAATTCTATGAAAATCATCTTATTTTAAGCAAACTTCCTTTCCTTTAAAACAAATCAAAAGCTACATGCTTATACAGAATCCATGATGAGCATACATCTAATCATGTTCTGGAGATGTGAGAAAGAGGCTGCTGTGAACATTATCTTATTATATATACCCTCTCCAGATCTCTGAACATTATTGTTGGCCTTCTCAGAAATCTGTCTGGCTTTTTACATTTTGCTAGAAAAGAAGTGACTAAAACTGAATGCATTTTTTTTCAGTTCAATACAATGAATTTGGATGCAAGGGTCTATTGTCTTACAGCTTCATGATAGGATTCCTCTGGACATTTAAATCAAAACCACAAAAGTTTTTCATAGCATCTTAGAAAATTTGTATATAATTTTATGCACCTTGATATACAATATTCGTTGGATTTCGTTTTACACAGAATATTTTTTTCTATCTGTTTATCAGCCAATAAACCATTTAGCATGTATTTAAATACATTTTTTCTTCTTTGCCATTCAAGTTTCTTATAAAAATGTTTGCAATATTTTTCTTCTCCATTTTTGACAGTAATTGTATTAGTATTAATTAGATTTTTGTAATTCTGTATTTTTACTTTTCTAAATAAATGCAAATCAAGTGTCTCAACATTCTGCTTATTTCAGCTAAATGTTGCTTTGAGACTAGGACTATTATATTGTTTTTTACATTGTAAAATGCAACAGTAGTAAAAATCAACTAAGCATAGCACTGTAGTCCTACAAGCAAATGGATGGTTGTGCTGACATGCTTCTTAGAGCTCAGCAATGTCTTTAATTTTCTTGTGAAAAGTGCTAAATAAAAACAATAAGCAGATTGAAATTATGTATGCATGATTGCAAGTGAAAGCCAAATAATTCATTTTTTACTGAGGAAATGTGCAAAAATAGTATGTTTTGATTTTATATTGTAGTTGATGAAGTTTAAAAGCTCAAAGACTGCTTTGATTAATTTTTAGCTTTCTCTGACAAACTTCCATATTTGGAAATGAATACATTGGAGTTGGACTTGAATTTCAACCATTAGAATACCTTACATCTTTTTGTTTATCTCATAATGAATAATTTTACTAATTAATATTTTAATACATAGGGCTTTTAACACATTGTTTCAAAGAATAAGTAAGAGATAACTAATTGCTAATTAATTCATTAGTTTTCCTAATGGGAATAATAAATATGTTATATATCTACTATTAAATGGAAGATGCATAGAAAATTATTATCTGGTAATATTAAACTTGTCCTCCAACTTGATAAAGCAGTAAGTAAGTTTCCAAGGAAATGTAACCACGGGGCTTTTGAGAGTCCTGTTCATTGCTAGAGCCAATTGGCATCTATTCTATTATTATTATTCCACAAATGATATGTGCTGCTTAGAGTCTCATTCGGCCATAAACCTTAAGGACTGTGTATCTCAGAACCAATTTATGTAATCACAGATCATGGGAATTTAATAAAATCCAAAGGAAAGGGTGACAGTAGGAATAGGTTTAAAAAATGGTGGCGGGAATTTTGTATGCTTTAGAATGTTATAGTTCCTAAACTAGTATTCTGAAGAAAATAACCTTTTTCTTAAAAAAGTTATTAAACAATTTGTAAACAAACTGGAAGGCAATAGAGTTGTAACTATTAGATTACTTATTCGGTAGTATTTTTTTCAATAGATTTACAGTGACAGGAAATTTTAGCTGTCAACTAGAACCCTATTTTGAGTATTCTGTCAGTCAATTCGATTTTGACTTAGAAGAAAAGAATTTTGAATGAACTTCCATTACTTGACTACACTGGCTATAAACATAGCCTACATTTTCTAAGTAATGGTAATGTACAAGCCCAAAAAATTATTTTTAAATTTATTTTTATTGAATTTATTTATTTGTTTATTTATTTGTTTTGAGACTGAGTCTCACTCTGTCACCCAGGCTGGAGTGCAATGACATGCTCACAGCTCAGTGCAATCTCTGCCTTCCAGGCTTAAGTGATTATCCCACCTCAGCTTCCCAAGTAGTTGGGACCACTGACGTGTGCCACGAAACCCAGCTAATTTTGAGTATTTTTGGTAGAGATGGGATTTCACCATGTTGGCCAGGCTGGTCCCAAACTCCTGGCCTCTGGTGGTCTGCCTGCCTCAGCCTCCCAAAGTCCTGGGATAATAGGCACTAACCACCACACCTGGACAATAAAACAATTTTAGAAATAGAAGCCACAGGTTTTTGTATGTGTAGTTAAAATATGATGAGGACTAATAATAAAGACTTATGATTTTAATAGCGTGTTTGTGCTAGACTAAGACTAATATAATAATAACAAATTTATGATACATTTAAAAAATTTTTAAATGTTCTTTTAGTCCTCTCAATGATGGTGTAAAGTAGCTCTTATCCAGATTGGAGAAATAAAACATCTTTTGGTAGGATATGTCTGAAAAAATTTCTAATCTTTTCAATTTAAAAATCATCTTGACCAATATGGAAAATTGAACTAATTAAAATAAATGCATAAAATATTTAAAATATTTTTAAATATTTTACTTTATTTTTAATATAAGCACACAGAATAAAACATTGTTTTAACTTCCAGAAATTAACAACCATTCTCTTAAGTCAGACATGGTAGAATGACATCAACAAGATGTTAGGATACAAAGGTTCTACCATCTTCGTCCTGTAGAAGAACAGACTTTGACAACAATCCATGAACAAGAGTACTTTTGTGGGAGCACAAAAGTCCAGTGAAGAAGTTATAGCTCATCACTGGAGCAAAATTTTGAGAATACATGCATTGAAGAGGGTGAGAGGAACAGTTTTACTTTATTACCTTTCCTCTCACAAGGTGGCACAGCTAGGTAACAAGAGAGGCCACCATCAGCCACACCTTATCCAACATGTGAAAGTGACACTGTAGTAAGTGAGTGCCTGGCTCCCTGATGATGCAGGATTCTGCCCAAGAGGCCCATTTGTCTTTTGCACTACCCAGAATACTGAGCTGGTCACCAAGCTGACTTATTGGGAGAGCTGGGAACAGAGAAAAGAGGACAGACTCTACTAAATACTCTGCAGACTTCATCAGGAATCCCCCATAAGCTTCATGGAATGTTTTGCCTTTGGATTCCCCACTAACTGCTATAATGGAACCTCTTCTCACCCACACCTTCCTCCATCCTAGCAACCTTGTGTCTTTTGCAGACAGGAGCCTTGGCTCTGCAGAATTGAGAGAAGGCACACAAACTGTAGCGTTTTAGGGCATCACTCCAGGAAAAACAAATGGGAGTCTTTTAGTGCCCAGCCTGGCTTTGTAGGATCAAGGGAATACATAAAATTTTAAAAGCTCCTCCTTCACTCCTGAGGGAAGAAGCATTCATAGAAAAGGTCTGAGAGAGCCTCAGATTCCCTAGCTGGAATGATTCATGAAGGTATTTCTCTCTCAAAGCCAATCAGTAAAGACTGGAGGAGGTAACAGCTACTACAGATACAAATATAGCAATGCAAGACATTAAGAAACACACACATACACACACACAAAAAAAAAATCAAGGAAAAATGACACCACAGAAAGAACACAATCATATTCCAATAACCAATCCAAAGGAAATAGAGATTTATAAATTAAAAGGACCATGCACTTCTGTCAGTTTGCTGAGAATGATGGTTTCCAGGCTCATCCATGTCATTACAAAGGACACAAACTCATCGTTTTTTATGGCTGCATAATATTCCATGGTGTATATGTGCCACATTTTCCCTGTCCAGTCTATCATCGATGGGCATTTGGGATGGTTCCAGGTCTTTGCTATTGTAAACAGTGCTGCAATGAACAGTCGTGTGCACGTGTCCTTATAGCAGAACGATTTATAATCCTTTGGATATATACCCAGTAACGGGATTGCTGGGTCAAATGGAATTTCTATTTCTAGGATCTTGAGGAATCGTCACACTGTCTTCCACAATGGTTGAACTAATTTACACTCCCACCAACAGTGTAAAAGTGTTCCTATTTCTCCACATCATCTCCAGCATCAGTTGTCTCTAGATTTTTTAATGATTGCCATTCTAACTGGTGTGAGATGGTATCTCAATGTGGTTTTGATTTGCATTTCTCTGATGACCAGTGATGATGAGCATTTTTTCATATGTTTGTTGGCCTCATGTATGTCTTCTTTTGTAAAATATCTGTTCATATCCTTTGCCCACTTTTGAATGTGCTTGTTTTTTTCTTGTAAATCTTTTTTTGTTCTTTGTAAATTCTGGATATCAGCCCTTTGTCAGATGGAGCAGAAGATCAAACACCGCATGTTCTCACTCATAGGCAGGTGTTGAACAATGAGAACACATGGACACAGGGAGGGGAGCACTACAAACTGGGGTCTGTTGGGGGGAAATAGGGGAGGGACAGTAGGGGGTGGGGAGTTGGGGAGAGATAGCAAGGGGAGAGATGCCAGATGTAGGTGATGGGGAGAAAGGCAGCAAATCACACTGCCACGTGTGTACCTATGCAACAATCTTGCATGTTCTTCACATATACCCCAAAACCTAAAATGCGATAAAATAAACTTAAAAAAAAAAAAAAAGAAATCCTTGGAGTGCCTGGTCCCACACTGGAACAGAGACTCTTGAGGATAAAGGCTCTCCCTTCCTTGTATTTGCATTTTCCATGTCTTGTATATAGGAGGCACAAAGTAAATCTTTGATGAGTGAATAAATGAATGAAGAAACTAAATAAATAAATAAAAGGGCCATGCAGAAGTATGAAAAGAATTATATTAAGAAGTTATGTAGATGTGAGAAACTGTGAAGAGGAAAGAGATAATATATACACAGCTTCTTTCCCTCTGATTAATGTAGAACTGCTGAGCAGGGATTATTTTGTTAATCAAAGTATGATTTAATATTAGAAATTTTATCACTTTTTTTTCCTTCACACATTTGAGGAGAAAAGAAATGAAAAAAATCTATCAGTAGGTTCCAATAAAACATTTGTTAACATGAAAATTAATTCCCAGTGAAAATCATGGATGTCAGAGAAATGTAAACAATAAACAAATAAATAAATTTACCGAAATCTTGATTAAATATTATTCTACAGAACAAAATTCTAAAACCCATTTAAAAGAAGAATTCAAGAGAAGCTGAACTCTTAACATATTATGTAACATTTTCTTGGGTAGTTAGCAAATATGGAAACTCAAGAAATAAATAAATAATATAAATATTGGAAAAAGAGATTAAATTATTTTTCTTTTTGATGGTATGATTTGTAACTACAATTACCACCTTCGTATCTAAACTACTGAAACCAGTAAGATAACTTTATAAAGTGACTGAAAATAAAAATTACAATTAAAGAAATTAGAAATTGTATCAAATTTAGCAATAAATTCATAGAAAAAGATATAAGAAAATTATTTTATTCAAAATAACAAAAAAGAAAAAATAAAATTAAGAAACTTCATGAAATATGTACATATAAGTTTAACAGGAAAGCAGAGATCACATAAAATGAGAATGAGAGCATATCAAAGAAAATCAGAATCTGAACTTATGTCAAACGCTTCTTGGATGGGAAGTAAACAATGCCATAAAATACAAATTATCTGCAAATTAATACATTTAGCACAATTAATATAATTTAAACAAAGTTAGTTTTGACTGTCAAATATCCTGAACTACTGAAATGACAAGGTAATTAACAAAGATATAGTATTAAATAACTTTATCTTTTTTTAAAATTATACTTAAAACTCCTGGAAGGCAGGTAGCTCACCTTATATATTATAGCATCAACTATATTCCTAAAAAGGACACAATATTTCCAGAACGTATTTTTTGATCGGTGCACATATACTCCCACAACAATATACACACATCATAAAAATGCGTTTATTGTGTTTCCCAACTTTAGCTTTCTTTATTTTTATTTGTATAAATTTATGGAGTACAAGTGCAATTGTGTTACATACATGGACTTCAGAATGATGAAGTCAGAGATTTTAAGGTATTTATTTTGTGCATAATGTACATTGTTCCCCATAAGTAATTTCTGGGCTTTATTCACCACTCCAATAGAGATGACAATTACTGCTATCTAAATAGCTTTACATCCTCCTGTACTTTCCAGTCCCTGCATTCAGAAGAGGCAATGGCATTGCAGCTTCTTTTGTCCAGTGAGCTCTAAGCAGGAAGAACACAGTCATATTTGGACTGCATATAGAACAGCAGGTGTACTATGCCCTCTTTTCACTTGCTATAATGGAAGAGAAGGTCACAAGGCCACATGGTGTTATCAGATGTCAGAGGCTTCATTCCTCCGATTCCATGAATGATTATATGGTGAGAAACCCTGCCTCCCACCCTGACCAACATTAGTTATGTACTGTAAACAAGAAATAAAACACATTTTTGTGCATTAAATTACTAGAAATCTGGAATTAATTTATAACTGCAGTTTGACAAAGGCTTCTTAACTAAGTCTGTATGTTCAGACAAAATAGATCACATGATATTGCCACTAGAATAGCATTTGTACAAACACATTTGTTCTCTTTCTTTTAGCTACATTTGTGGCATGTTCTTTTATCCCTGCCATCAAATATGTACAGTTTGGCTTATAGTTTCCTCTTATTAGGGATGTGTTATCCTTTTGAAAACAATTTCATTTATTCATCAAGTATTTATTGAGTAATTATTTGGATGAAGACCCTACAGGGATGACACAAGCTGAACTAAAAACAATATTTGTCCCTAGGGGTTGACTATGTATCAGCAAGAAACAAAACAGGAAAATAGCTATGAGACAAGTTGGAATTTGGTTAATATGCACTAGGCAAATAATTCAATCATGGAGCAAATTTTAAAGCGCTAGAAAGGTTTTTAATTGCTAGAAAGTTGATAAGGAACTCTTATTTAAAATACATTTCAAATGATTCTCTTCTAAATAGACGGGAAAGTGAATACTAAGACAACATTTCTGAAATTTAAATACAGACTTTTGTTTTCAGATAGAAAGTCCCACCTTCGTGGGGGTGAGAGATGCATAAAAAATAGACCCACCATTACATGGTAATATATATACACACACATATACACACATATGCATTTACAAGGACACATCAGAACTTATGAAGAGGGCTTCATAAACATTTTACAATTAAGAAATTATCCACAGTATAAAGAAATTTACATAGAGATCATATTTTTTTCTCATTAAAAGTCTAGAGTCATGATTTTTAAGTTCAAAAAATTATTATCTATGTATATAGCTGTACCTTGCCAAACTGTCAAGCAATTAGGAAGATGAAGTCAGTCAATTATGATCAGAAGTGTACTCAGAAAGGTTATAACCTGGTCTTCTGTTTAAATGTATTACTAAAGGATGTGCTGCCGGAAATTGAAAACTTCGTTTGCACCTTTCCATATGTGTACCTTTCTTGTCATGTGCTTTATTTTCACCTATGTTACAAGCACACAACTCCATAAGATATTGTTATTTTTTGCTGTTTTCACTGTGTTCTTTTACATTTACCTGTGTATTTGCTCTTATCACTCCTCCTTCCCAGTCACCTTTTCTTATGTCTTCAAATCGCTTCTGTATTTTTAAATTGCATTTAGGTTATTATGCATAAAACAGCCATACAGATCCAGATAATGGTCTATTTCACCAGTAAGAGTCCCCCTTCCCTGTGTTAGTCAGGCTATTTAATAGCATCAGTTCAATCGACAGTTGTGCTCAGTGAGGCTGGGATGCAGCTTAGGAATAATCCACTGCAGGCTCCTCGTTTCGTGGCCTTCTCATGGCTTTGATGGGGGATTTGGTGGTCCTCAACCATTTTAGTTCCAGAAACCTGTGGGAAATCTAGTGCTCCCCATGGATGTTTTCATCTTATATCTTATATGTTTCTGGCATCCCATCTTTTGAATATTCAGCACATGTTTTGAGGGAAAACTGGCCACGTTTTTGAAACATGCTCCTGTATTCCATCAGGGCTTTGCTTCATAAGTCACGAGATTGGTTTATTTCAATTCTCCACTTAGAGAATCTCTGGCTCCATTGCAGCTCAGAACACAGCAAATACTCCATGTAGACAACTCTTTGTTTCGGGATTCTCTAGTTTCAACCTACCATTTGATAATTCACCTCCACTCCATCACCAATCTTCTGCTGATTTCTATTTCTGTTTTAGAGTTTTCCTGGGTCAGGCCTGGTACCCAGCCTCCATAAAAAAATCATCATCTGAATCCAAGAAGGAAATGCCTGACCATCTTTTACTCAAAATAGGAGGATTTTCTTCTTTTTCGAATTTTACTTCATTTTTATTGCTTCCATAGCTATTTCATTCCTTTCAAAATATTTTTCTAGCTATTGTAGAGAAAACACTGGTCTACTGTGATCTATTACATCTTGTCCAGAGGCCAAGTTCTCTCTTTAGTTATGTGTTAATTAAATGTTAAGAAAAATGGTCCAATTTGTTTTAATAAAAAATATTACTTTTGTTTTTTACTTATTTATGAAGTTTACTTTATAATTCTATCTTTTTTGTGTTGTTATGTTTAAAATAATTCTATAAATGAGGTGATGATGCTTTATATTTTCACAGCGATGAGTAGAATTTACTTCTGGTTTTGATCACAGTTTATCACTTTAAATGATAAAGTGGTAAATGCTTTACAGATACAGTTTCTTTCAAAAACACTTAAATCCAAATCCTTTTATTCTCAAAGTTAAAAGTCAATGGTATTTGTAACTGTCATAACAATTCTTTCAAAATCATAGGAAATCTTTTTGTCCTTTGTATAAGCAGTGTAAATGCAAACTAATTCGATGATACTTTGATACAGAAGATACATAAAACTGAAGTCCAGCAGTTCCTGGAATGTAAATATTTGTTAAACTTTATGCTTCTAATGACATAAAATGACTAATTGGGCTCTGTGTTAAAATGTGTCAACAAGTTCCCATTCTTTCAAGATTCTTAACTAGGTTTCTGATTGAGGCATTTGTAATTCTAATTCACAACTAAGACTACACAAAAGAACATAAAGCTTAACATGTTCTGTTTCCCACAGAATGGACATGATGATCAAGTACCTTGATTTTCTCAGGTCTGAGAGCCTCTTGAGACATGGGACCTGCAGTTTTAAAAATGAGGAGGTCTTATGCAAACTAAAACAGTTTGGTTATCCAACTGAGGAATAAGCAATTTGACCTCTAATGATGAGTAGAAAATAGTAAACAAATTGTGTCAATGATATTTAGGGTTTACATGCCATTTAAGAGTAATCATAACTCATGAACACTAATTATTAGTAAACAAAAGGAACCAAAGCCCTCAGGAGAGAAAAAAAGAAGTTGAGATATTCATAACAAAAGTGAGAATTATTTAGTTAGCTAAACATTGTATTTGAAATCAAATGATCTATACTTAATTTACCACTCACTAATTGTTTGTCCGTTGGCACACATATGATCTTTTCTGAACTACATACATTTCTAATCAGCAAAAGAGGGATATTGATGTTTATCATACCTACCTTAACTGATTCTTTTGAAGATTAAGTAAGATAGTTCATAAAGCAAATTGGAAACTGAAGTGTTACGCAAATGTTAGAGGCTTGTATTAATATATTCAAAATCATACAAAATTATCCAGCATCACTTGGTAATTAATTCATGTCGTCATTGAAAGCATGTGGCATTTAAAAGATTACACAGTCAAGTGTTCACTATTACCTTTTCTGTGTCTGAAATGCTAATAATTTAACTAAGCAAAAGGTTTTATTTTCATTAAGATTTAACCTACACCACCATATTGTACATCATTATACAATTTTTTGTTCACACATTACTTGAACATTTGAAAGCAACTTTTATCAATCCTTTCCTTGTGGCCACAAATTATATATATTTTAAATTCCCAGTTATAGTAATCACTCACTCACCATCATATAAGTATGTATGAATGCTGACAATATGAAGTGACATAGAGGGATGTTTGATAGAGGGGAAGATGTTTGAAAAGGAGAAATTATGCAACCATATCAACAAGACGGCATTGCAAGTAAAAGTTACAGCAAGTGTGAAGACAAGACAACAGAGAATGTAAACAGAATTTTCAAGAAATTAGCTGTTCAGTTACACTGAAGTGCAGAGTAAATATAGTGGCATGGAGGGACAAGAGAGGATAGTTGAGATAGTCTAGATTGCATAAAGTGCTTTAGGCAATAGCAATTCTTATCATTTGTAACACCAATAACCAACATATTTTTTTGCTGTTAGGTAGGCACTGGTAGATGTCAAGCAAATATCTGTTTTCCTAATCTTCCTGAAAGGTAGAACTTTGATTATTGTTTGGTTTCTAGAGTGCCTAGCTAAAAATCTATTTCCAGACCCCTTAACGCTAGAGATGACTAATGAAATAATCTTGAACCTTCTATATAGTCTGCTGTATTGTTCCTTAATATAGGGTCAGCTTTTTTCTTCTTTTCCTTTACTTCTTTATGATTGTTACCAGCATGAGCCCGGAGAAGTACAGTTCTTTTGTGACCATGAGGTGGTAAGCATGGAGAAGAAGGACTGTACGTCATGAAAACAGGGCTGAAAGATGAAAAGCACCTGGAATTGTGTCTTACAACATCATCAGACCATTACAGCGCCTCTTAACTATAGTTATGGACTTAAATGAAATCAGTGAATATTTCCTCCTTAAACCCCCACAGCTGACAGCACGCATATCAGTAAATAATTGTTGAATAAATCCAAAGGCCACAGACGAAAGTCTTCAATTATATTTTCCAACCAATAGGAAGCCATTTAAGTATTTGAAGCTGAGGTTTAATATGATCACATCTACATTTTAGAAAGTTCACTCTGCTGCACCAAAGAGCCATAGTACCTATTTATACTACATGCATTATACAAATAGTATAGCATTGTACGTTTAAGTAAACACACGGTTTTCAAAATAAATGCAAGCCGGAAGGGAACATTGCCAGATATCCTAGCTATTGACCAAACTCTAAGAACTTGAGTTTGATTCAGATTCAGGCTCCAATCAATGCGTATTTTGATGATGCTCCTGAATAGATTATGCTTGACTGGAATAGTCCTATCTGCCATTCCAGATCCATGACAGCTTGCTCACATTCCCATCTTCACGCATAAGTAAGAATGAGGGGAAGGAATTCAACATCACTGTGGATTATGAAATGCATTTTGATTAGTACCTTTCGATTAGTACCTTTCTGAGAGACGAAAATGAAACAATACAGCATCAATACAAATGTCATCACACTGAGGTAATTGGAAAAATATACTTTAAAATTTTATTCCTTAATTGCTAGAGATGCAGCATTACTTCTGCAGTGTTTACACAGAAAACAAACAATAATAGTAAAAACCATCCAAAGGCTGTCAAAAACCCTGGACTTCAACATCACTTACTATTGTAAGGTCACTGTATGTATGAACTCTGGATGCAGAGAACCTCATGTATGAATACTAGCTATGCCATGTACTTAATGGCACAGTGTATGGCATAGCTAGTTTCTAAGAATAAATTTTTCTAATCTTGAACAGGGGTTATAATACAAACATGCAGGATTATGGAAGGTAGGGGATAATATTTGTAAGACGGGATGGGTAGTACGTGAACAAATAGTAATCATTCAATTTAGTATTAGCTGCCATTAATAGAATAATTACTAATGTGGCCATGACTGTCATTGTCATTATTGCCTTCCATTAGGAGAGAAAACATTGTATTCAAATGCAAATGGTTTCTTATATAGATTTTCTTTACTGTATGCTTACATTCTGTTCATTCTTTTTTTTTCCTTTTTTTTTTTTTAAATTTATTGCATTTTAGGTTTTGGGGTACATGTGAAGAACATGCAAGATTGTTGCATAGGTATACACGTGGCAGTGTGATTTGCTGCCTTCTTCCCCCTCACCTATATCTGACATTTCTCCCCATGCCATCCCCCCCAACTCACCACCCCCTGCTGTTCCTCCCCTATTTCCCCCCAACAGACCCCAGTGTGTAGTGCTCCCCTCCCTGTGTCTACGTGTTCTCGTTGTTCAACACCCGCCTATGAGTAAGAACATGCAGCGTCTGATTTTCTGCTCCTGTGTCAGTTTGCTGAGAATGATGGCTTCCAGGTTACCATTCTTAATTATCCATGAGAGGATTTGGCTACAATGACCTATCTTAAACTGGTTTTAATTCTGGGAAAGCATATTCCATGAATTTCTGGTCCCTCTGTCTGCCTTCACCGCTTAATGTATATTTAGGATATATAAAAGTGATTTTAATAGTAAATTGTAAAGCATGGAAGTAACTACAATGCAAAAGTTTACCTGATGTATTTTAAAGCCATCATCACTCCAAGTCAGAGTGAATCACATTTTTTTAAAAAATGTGGGTGTAGTAAACATCATGCTACATTGAAAATTATATGTATTTGCAGGATTGCTTAGAATACTAATGAATTAAATATGACCTGAAGTTTTACTCTACATTTAATTGAACAGACCCACTGCTTCCTTCCCAGAATGTGGTACAGATCTCGATTTTTACACAATACCAAAAATCATGAATAAGCACTGTTATCTTTAGGGTGTATATTTAAATTTTAGCATGTAATAAAAAATAACTTTGAGAATAAAACACTCTGTCAAAAATACACATAAGTTCTGCTGATTTGTTTAAGTCTTTGTTGAAAATTCTTGCAACAGTTAACTTGAAATGTCTTTTTTGAATGAAACCTATTCTCATGTAGATTTTTACCTGAAACTACAAACTTAGTAACAAAATTCATGTTTGTACAAGTGAAAGAAGGTGCATTTTAGACACGAGTTAGTACAAATGAGAGCATCTGTTCAGTGGAGACCACATGGTAATTACTTTCAAGAGAAGGCTCATTGTATTTACAAACTTGACCACTAATTTTTTGTTATTGTTGCTTTGTGTTGTTGTGATAAGAAATATTTCTCTTTATCTAAGTGAGAGCAAAAAGTTTCTCCCTGTGAAATAGGGAAGTATTGTCAGATGTTTTATGTGTGAAAAAATAATCTTTTTCTTTCCTCTTTAGTTGTATTAAAAGGAGCATCAACCACATGCAGGAATTATGAGTGTGAACTATGAAGATGAGGAGAGACAATATTATGATCTTTAGGATGACTGGTAGAAAGCAGCCAGAGAAAGAATTCCTGGAAGACGAATTTTGCAGTGATTTGAGATGATGACATTGAGGCATGGCTCTGCTCCTAGTTGGCATACACTTTCACCTTGTCTACCAACTCAGATTGGCAGGTGCTTCATGGAGAAAGATGGAGAAGTTACATTCAAACTTCACAGGGGTTCCAGAATCACTTGGAGAGGGGAATAGTGATTTTATATGGTTCTCAAGTTAGTAACCTTCCCTTGGAGCCAAGTTTGCAGTAGAAGACTTAGGATGCTAAATTTAATGATATGAGTGAGTTACAAAGTCAAATCAATATTTGTAAATATGGTGGTGACGGCTGTTTATAGATAATCATCATGAATTCTGCCCATATTTTAATAATTAGATAAGATCTGTAAAATAAATATGTGATCTGGAATGTTGGAGCATTTTGCCATGCCCACCCATATTAGTATTTTTGCTTTTAGCAATTATCCTGAATTAAAAATCAAAATGCTTACTGAATATGTGTGCCACTCACTCCTCTCTGGTAGATCACAATGAAAATATTCATAATTTTGATACTACAATCATTCTGTTAATACATAACCTATATGTTTCACACATTTGAAGCTCTACAACCAGAAAATGTTGAGACTCAGGAAGTTTAGTTTCTGTTTTATTAAAAACTAATATAAATAAATAAATAAATACACTTGGCTGAATAATAAAAAGAAGGATAAATAAAAACCAAAATGGAAAATAAATATCACAAAGACATCTTTGGTTAGTATTCATGTCACTTGGGGTAAACAGAGTTTTCATAATTTGAAAAAAAAGCATTTTTTTAATCATTTTGTTTGTCATATCTTTACTATCTATGCAATGCTTGAGCTTCTCAATCATTTTCATGAAAACCTCAGTATGTTAATGGGAAAGTAATCCAAACATACGCTAATGACCAATTCATAAAGAGAGTCGATAACTACTTTATTTGACTGTCTCCTCAAAATCATCGAATTTATATATGGTGATCATCTTATATCCTGATTTTTAGCAATGTAAGACACATGATTCCCTCTTTTTGATATTTCTTGAAAGAAAAACAGAATTGGTTTCACATTATTTCCTTCATTTTCTACAAAAGTTGTTTTGAATCTGTTTTTTAGGATTTTACCAAATACTCTATATGTCAAAGGGATGAGTTAGCAGATGGAACTGTATTTTCCAATTCATTTCTTCTAAAAGCTTCATGCAAAAGGAACTTTTGGTGCACAAAGTTGAAATTGTAGTGTGTTTTGTTTTCTTAAACACTAAAATGACCAAAGAAACTGCATTTTTTTAAAAGAAAATACTTTTTTTATTCTCCTAAAGTACCTTGAACTCAGGCTGATATTTAGGAAAAATGTGGACTTAAAAGCCTACTTAACTTAAACAGCTATTCTTACATAAATGACTCAATTTACTGTGCCAGGGATCAATTTTATGAGTAAAGGTCAATTATCACGGCTGGAAAGCACTGTGTAATCAAAATAAAAGAGAACAGTATTAAAATTTCTATGATTTTTCTCAAGACATTTCTCTAAACTTTTGTGTGTTTGCCTGTACACAACTACAGTTAAATTAGAAACAATAAAAGTGAAAGGGTAATTTTAAACACAGATAGAGACATTTAAGTCAATCTTTATATAATTCTATTTGATTTTAAGCAATGTATAGAATAGGTGAAAACAAATACTGTATTATCATTATACATGCATTTTTTCTTTATAATGTGAAAATGATGTAGATTCAAACAATCTAAACATAATCCTTGGAAAATACAGCATTCTTAAGATAAATAATAATACCGAATTAACATTTAGTATTTTCTACATTATTAAAATTGCAACTGATGAGACTTTCCAAGTACTTAAGTATTATCACTACCCATGCAATTAAATGCTTTGAAAATTCCTAGAAAACTCAGTTTTTCCTAGAAAGAATTAATTAGTTTTAATTTAGATGTTTAAAAGTATGGAAAAATTGTAGAAGTTTTGAAAATAATTACTTTATTTTTCTTGTGGGAAAACTTTCAAAAAATCCCCAGTGGTGAAGCTGAAATCATGGGAAATATTGCGTACATCCCCCAACTCAAAATGGCACACAGCAGTTTCATTTACTTAAGCCAAAACCAAGGGTTATCCTTGATTTGTCTCTTTTCCTTGAAACCCATATGAACTATGTCAGGAAATATTTAACCTCCAAAACATTTTTGGAATTTCATTCTCTCCATTTCTACTGCTAAAACTCCATCACGGTCAAACATTTGTTCTTTCCTTCTCCAACATCTTCCCATCTCCCCAGTCTTAGCTCACCTACCATTTATTTCCTACACTACAGAAAAAGCAATGTTATATTAAATCAGTAAAATATGGCATGGCAGAGCAGTGGAAAAGTTTTTCAATAAATTAAATTAAGTACATTGTGGGCTAGTTGGATATACCAATGGGAGGGGGAATGAATTTGACTCTTACCTCAAAGCATTCCCCAAAATCAATTGCAGGTCGATTATTTATCTAAATATAAAATGATGAAACTTCTAAAATATTTGTAATTGTTTTATCTGAAGTACTCATATCCAGAATATATAAAATGAAGTCACTCAAATTAATAAGGGAAAGACATTCAGCCCCTCCTTCCCCACTCTAAAAATGGTAACAGAACTTGAACAGGCATTTCAAAAAAAGGAATAGTTAGAGTGACTGACCAATAACGTTTTTTAGGTTGTACAAATGAAACTATGATGTTTCACATCCAGGATGTCTAAACTTTAAAAGATGGACAATTTTAAGTCTTGGGAGCCTATGAAGAATGAAAATTTTCATATGCTACTTTTGGGAAGGTAAAATGATACCACAATTTGGACAGCTGTTTTTCAATTGGATAGCTGTTTTTCCATATCTGCTTTGCTGTATATCTGCATTCTCTATGACCCAGCAGTTTCACCCCAAGGTATACATGCAACATAAATCTGTATATTTAAAGACTAACAAGTATACAGATTTTCATTGCATTATAAGTAACATCCAGAAACATAAAACAATCCAAATATCATTCAACAACATTAGAATGCATAGATATTTTGTGATATATTCATTCAGTGGCATATCATACAGATGCTGCTCAACTTATGATGGAGTTATGTGCTGTTAAACCCATTGTAAATAGGAAATATTATTAGTGAAATGAGTTTAGTATACTTAAACTACAGAACATCACAGCTTAGGCTCACCTACCTTAAACATGTTCAGAACACTTACATTAACCTACAGTTGGGCAAATAATTTCCAAAAATTTATATTGCCATGCTTAGATCCCTCCAAAGGTTTTGGCTCCTGTGTCTATTTTGTTTATAAGTCCCTATTTCTTTCAATCCCACTGAAATTCAAGCTGTAAAGATGTATTTTTTGTGACCCTCAAAAAACATAGATCGTTTCTATATCAGGATATTTTCCAGGAATTTTCTTCCCCATATCTTTATAAGTGCTGCAATCTTATCATTCTGGCCTCATCTAAAACTTGACTCTCCTGGATAGGAAGAATAAACATAGCAACGGCTATATGGTTCTCTGGACATGTTCTTCGCAGAGCAGTGTCATAACCAAAGAAATGCTGTGCATAATAGAATTTAAAGATACTCCCAAATTTATTGTGTACATTTCTCAAACACTGTGAAATAGATGCAATACTTTTCCATTTCCCTCAGCAGTTTTCAAATTTTTTTCTTAAGTCCCACCCATCCAATTCCTTCCTTTCTTCATTTCTGTTTTATCCAAGTTTTAAATCCCACAAAACAAAAAAAAATAAAACAACCAAACAAAGAAAACAAACAATGACACCAACAAAACTAAAAAGTACTTAGTCTGGCAGCAGTATTTTCTCAAAAATTAGGAGAATGGAAACAAACTCAGCAGGGAAAAACAATTTCCCTTTCACGAATAGGGAGAGCAAAGGCCTAAGATTACTGATATATTTATAGTGATGAGTCACAAATGATATATCTAGAGCAGAAATTCAGCACTGAAGTTAAAGGAATCCCCAGCTGAACCTCAACACTTTGGAATAACATCAAGGAGAGTCATAAATGGTTCGACAAGCCATGCACTGAGCTATTTCTAAGAACACCTGTGTTTTAAGGTCGATAAAGTTATTTGCATCTTTTCCTATTATATACACTATGACTATTTTAATGTTTTAAAAATATAATGCAAATTTTAATCTTCTAAAGCTAGGAAACACACTTTATACATCTTTGTACAATCCTGTGCACTGAACACAATACCCATTGCTCGTTGCTGAGGCTATGAATGATGATGAATTACAAGAGGGTCAGGGCTCTTTATGAAGTAGAAAAGAACTTCTGTGGAAGGAAGACAGTGACCTTACGTGGAGGAGGGAAGATGGTCACTTGTTTTTTGGATTTTGACTGATTCAGCTCTAAGTGATTAAGCTACAGCTATTCTTCCATTCTTGTTGGTTAATTATATCTAATTGTCAGATACATAGGGCTTTCTAAAGAATAGTCTGGGATAAACAATCCTAGGCACATATACTGTTGGTGCATTGCACAATGATGATACCAGGATAAGAAAATTCTATTTAAAACAAATATGTGGAAATGTCCTTTACTTAAAATTTTAGCACATTTTTATTATTTAAATTTTCTCTGAGACCATTTCACAAGGAAATTTGAACATCCATTAATTAAGACAAATTCACCTTATTTTAATCTGAATAGAAATGTAAGAAGATTCTTCTTTTGTGCCTTTCTGAGGAGATGCACTTGAAAATTGAGGTGGTCCACAGGAGAAAAAAATTAGACAAAATTATTCAGTTAATTCATTTAATAATTAACTTCTCCATTCAGGCATATAGAAGGCCTTTTATTGATTATCTACTATCTGTTGTGTAGGAAGTAGAAAGCAAATAAAGCCTCTTTCATTATAAAATATGAAGTATAGTAAAGGAGGTTACAATTTAACCCTCTTTTCTATTAAACAAGTAGATAAATATGTAATTTCAATGAAAAGGGAGTGCTAAAAACAAAAATAAAGCAGAATGGGAATGAACACGTGCAAGAGAATTATGACTTTTACTTACTAGGAATTAAGGAACATCTCTCTTAGGATATAATACTTGACCCCATGTGCTCTTGTACATTTGCATCTCAAAATAATTAGCATGGAAGTCTGCTTTTTCCATGAGAGATAAGTGTTCTAGAATTTGGAAATGAAGATAAATGATGTTATAATAAACAAAATATTATAATTTCACACACTTTCAGTTTTACCAATTTATCTAAACTAACATTACAAATGAAAACTTCTGATGAACCAAAATATGTCCAAAGTTACTCCAAATATGAGCTCTGGTCACTGGGAGTCAGGAGCTGGCACATTCAAGAGTAATAGAGAGATGGGTTTCTGCTATGATTTTGTGCTGATCTGCCCAATGGAGGCTTCAGTAGCTCTTTGATTAGCAGAGTTCTACTGACCCAGAAGCCCTTAAGGGATCACAGGAATCAGATCTAAAGGAGCAAAGTGGTGGAGGGTGGGAGAGAATATTCTACTCCCTGTTAACAATGGTTGTAGATACAAAGAAAACAGGGCTGACTGTGTTGCCATGTGTTTCTAACAATTTCTCAGATTCTTTCTCTGTGTCTGCATCTAGTAACAAAATTTTTCTTTCATTAAAAAAATCACAACAGCGTATGCCATATTCAAAGCATAGGCACGATGTTGCTTCTCAGGTCTCTCCCTGATCAATCTTCTAGGATACCTAATAGCACTTAAAATAGTGTTGGACTAAATAAATGACTGTTTTATCCCATGTTCTCAAGAGAAGTAGAACCAATGGAATATCTATCTATCTATCTATCTATCTATCTATCTATCTATCTGTCTATCTATTATCTATCTATCTATCTATCTATCTATCTATCTATCTATCTATCATCTATCTGTGTGTCTGTCTGCCTTCCTGCGTCTCTCTCTCTCTCTCTCTCCCTCCCTCCCTCTCTCTCTCTCTCTCTCTCTTCTATCTATGTATGAATCAATCATCTATCTCTGTGGAATTGGCTCACATGATGAAGGAGGCTGGAGTCCCAAATCTGCAGTGTGGACCAGCAGCCTACAGACCCAGAAAAGCTATCATTTTAGTTCCAGTCCAGAGGCTAGCAGGCTGGAGACTCAGGAAAGCTGATGATGCAGACAAAGTTTGCTGGAAAATACCCTTTGGCTTGGGGGAGCAGTGTCTTTTTGTACCATTCAGGCTTTCAATGGATTGGATAATGCCCACCAATATTATGGAGGCAATTTGCTTTACCCATCTTTCAAATTGACACATAAAATTAATGAATGCCTTGCTTGAGAATTATTTCTGGATTTGCAAATATAGAATTTGTAAATATAAAGATTCTACATATTGCCATTGTCACACTCTAACACATTCAGATGATACCAAAAAGTCCCTACTATTTAGTTGCTCTGCTTTAATGTTGCTTTCTACTAATTACATTTAAATTCTCAGTTTTTAATGCTTGTATATTGGAAATAATATTAAAACTCAGACAATTTCATAATCCTTGATATGGCTTGACTGTGTCCCCACCCAAATCTCATCATGAATTGTAGCTCCCATTATTCCCACCTGCTGTGAGAGGGACCTGGTGGGAGGTAATTGAATCATGGGAGAAGGCTTTTCCGGGGTTGTTCTTACAAGATCTGATGGCTTTATAAAGGGGAGTTCCCCTAGGCAAGCAGTCTTTCCTGCAGCCATGTAAGACGTGACTTTTTTCCCTCTTTGACTTCCACCATGATTATGAGGACTTCTCAGCCACATATAACTGTGAGTCCATTAAACCTCTTTTTCTTTGTTAATTACCCAGTCTTGGGTATGTCTTTAATGGCAACATAAAAACAGACAAATATACCCTTTCATAAAAATAATATAGTTAGTCAAGGTTAGTAGCTTTTTAAATTATCATAGTTGTAAAATTAGGAGGTTTTTAAATTTAAAAGTAACTACTCAGAAGAATTTTTAAAAATCATATAAATTCAAAGTTGAATCATTACGCATCTTTAATAGTTTTATACTAGAAAACTATGATTTTTTCATAGAAAATACATTTCTTCATAATCTTAAAGTATTTCCAAATGAGTTTTTTTGTTTCGTTTTCCCGTTTTTTTTTTTTTTTTTCTTTTTAAATGGAGTTTCAATTTTGTCACCCAGGCTGGAGTGAAATGGTTTGATCTCAGCTCACTGCAACCTCTGCCTCCCAAGCTTCTCCTGCCTCATCCTCCCAAGTAGGTGGGATTACAGGGATCCACCACTGCACCCAGCTAGTTTTTGTATTTTATTTATTTATTTTTTTAGTAGAGATGGAGTTTCACCATGTTGCCAGGCTGGTCTCGAACCCCTGACCTCAGGTGATCTGCCCACCTTTGCCTACCAAAGTGCTGAGATTACAGACATGAGCCACCATGCCCCGCCTTCAAATGAGTTTTTACTTTTCTTCAATACCTCACAGGTTTTGTGTATGATGATGCTAAAATTACAACTAGGAAAACTTATCCACTGAAGCACTCACAAATAAATGGAGAATTTTGTTAATTTATTTACAGGTAACCTGAAGTAAGAATTTAATTTCCTCAAAATAGGCATAGAAATGTGTTGGAGCTGTAATAAATGTCATGTTTATCCACAAAATATTGGTCTCCTGTATAATACTAATAATCCTTCTGGAGTGTTAATTTTGGATTAATGTTAAAATATATATGCCAATGGGGTCTTCTAAATCTATGATTATGTCATCAGCAAATAGGGACAATTTGACTTCCTCTTTTCCTAATTGAATGTCCTTTATCTCTTTCTCTTGCCTAATTGCTCTGGCTAGAACTTCCAATACTATATTGAATAGGAATGGTGAGAGATGGCATCCTTGTCCAGTGCCAGTTATTAAAAGGAATGCTTCTAGTTTTCGCCTGTTTGGTATGATATTGACTGTGGGTTTGGCATAAATAGCTTTTATTATTTTGAGATATGTTCCATCAATGTCTAGTTTATTGAGAGTTTTTAGCATAAAGTGCTATTGAATTTTGTCAAAGGCCTTCTCTGCATCTATTGAGATGATCATGTGGTTTATGTCTTTGGTTCTGTTTACGTGATGGATTACGTTTATAGACTTGCCTATGTTGAACCGGCCTTGCATCTCCAGGATGAAGCCTACTTGATCATGGTGGATAAGCTTTATGATGTGCTGTTGGATTTGGTTTGCCAGTATTTTATTGAAGATTTTTGCATCAATGTTCATCACGGATATTGGCCTGTAGTTTTCTTTTTTAGTTGTGTCTCTGCCAGATTTTGGTATCAGGATGATGTTGGTCTCATAGAAATAGTTAGGGATGATTCCCACCTTTGATATTGTTTGGAATAGTTTCAACAGGAATGGTACCAGCTCTTCTTTGAATGTCTGGTAGAATTCGGCTGTGAACCCCTCTGGACCTGGACTTTTTTTGGTTGGTAGGCTATTAATTGCTGCAAAGTCTCAGGATACAAAATCAATGTGCAGAAATCACAAGCATTCCTATGCACCAACAACAGACAAACAGAGAGACAAATCATGAATGAACCTACATTTACAATTGCTACAAAGAGAATAAAATACCTAGGGATACAAATAACAAAGGATGCAAAAGGTCTCTTCAAGGACAACTACAAACCACTGATCAAGTAAATAAGAGAGGACACAAACAGGTGGAAAAGCATTCCATGGTCATGGTTAGGAAGAATCAATATTGTGAAAATGGCCATAATGCCCAAAGAAATTCATAGATTCAATGCTATCCCCATCAAACTACCATTGACCTTCTTCACAGAACTGGAAAAAAAACACTTTAAACTTCATATGGAACCAAAAGAGAGCCCACACAGCAAAGACAATTCTAAGAAAAAATAACAAAGCTAGAGGCATCAAGCTACCTGACTTCAAACTATACTACAAGGCTACAGTAATCAAAACGACATGGTACTGGTACCAAAACAGAGATATAGACCAATGGACCAGAAAAGAGGCCTCAGAAGCAGCGCTTCACATCTAAAAACATCTGATCTTTGACAAACCTAACAAAAACAAGCAATGGGGAAAGGATTCCCTCTTTAATAAATGGTGTTGGGAAAACTGGTTAGCCATATGGAGGAAGCTGAAACTGGACCCCTTCCTTACACTTTATACACAAATTAACTCCAGATGGATTAAAGTTTTAAGCATGAGAATGGAATCCATAAAAACCATAGAAGAAAACCTAGGAAAAATCATCTAGGACATAGGCACAGGAAAGGAATTCTTTATTAAAACACCAAAAAGCAATGTCAACAAAAACCAAAGTAGACAAATTTGGGATCTAATACAACTTAAGAGCTTCTGTACAGCAAAAGAAACAATCATTAGAGTGAACCAGCAACCAACAGAATGGGAAATAATTTTTTCAATCTACCCATCTGACAAAGGGCTAATATCCAGAATCTACAAAGAACTAAAGCAGATTTACAAGAAAAAAAAATAAAATAAACCCATTCAAAAGTAGGTGAAGTATATGAACAGACACTTTTCAAAAGAAGACGTATATGTGACCAACGAACATACGAAAAAATGCTCATAATCACTGGTCATTAGAGAAATGCAAATCAAAACTATATTGAGATACCACCTCATGCCAGTTAGAATGGTGATCATAAAAAAATCTGGAGACAACAGATGCTGGAGAGGATGTGGAGAAAAAGGAACAGTTTTACACTCTTGGTAGGAATATAAATTAGTTCAACCATTATGGAAGGCAGTGTGGCAATTCCTCAAGGATCTAGAAATAGAAATTCTATTTGACCCAGCAATCCCATTACTGGGTATATATCCAAAGGATTATAAATCATTATATTATAAAGACACATGCACATATATGTTTGTTGTGGCACTGTTTATGATAGCCAAGACCTGGAACCAACCCAAATGCCCATCGATGATAGGCTGGACAGGGAAAATGTGGTACATATTCACCATGGAATACTATGCAGCCATAACAAACGATGAGTTCGTGTCCTTTGTAGGGTCATGGGTGAATCTAGAAACCATCATTCTCAGAAAACTGAAACAAGAACAGAAAACTAAACACCGCATGTTTTCACTCATAGGCGGGTGATGAATAATGAGAACACTTGGGCACAGGGAAGGAAACAACACTCACAGGGCTAGGTGGGGGTGGTGGAGGGAAGTGGTGGTGAGGCACAGCAGGGAGTGGGGAGGATAGGGAGGGATAACACAGGAAGAAATGCCTGATGTAGGTGATGTGGAGGGGAATGGAGACAGAAAACCACGTACATACAACATTGTTGCATGTATGTACCTATGTAACAATCCTGCAGGATGCAGAATGTGCACATGTACGTCAGAACCCAAAGTACAATAAAAAAAATCAGGATAATTAAAGATGAAGTAAAATAATAAATTAATGAAAATAAAAAATGTATACATGCCATTCATTTGGTAATGTGTTATTTAGCATCATAAAATATATAGAAATTGTTAGGTAATACATTGATATCACACATATATACCCCACATTGCATAGGTTGAAGTTATCATATCCATTATAGCATAGAAATGAAAAACTTTGGATCAGGACCCCAAGAAAACTGAATTGGTGATGCTCATAAAAGCTTACAAGAATCTAAAGAAAGTGGCTGTTCATAAAGAGAAAAAAATCAATTTGTGCTATAAATTTGGAAAGACAGGTTTCTGAGGAAAGTAACAGATGCTGTTTCTTTCAAATTATTTTAAAATGGTATACACATTTTTTTAAAGAAAAAAACGTGTTAAAAATCGTAGCACTACTAAAACAAAGAATGCAATAAACCTCAAAGGTCTGTCACTGCTGTCAGTCTACATCCCAAAGGCAGAGAACTGTTTCTTTCCATTTTTCTTACAAAACTTTCTATAATTTGGAGATTCAATTGTTAAGATTCCCAGAAAATAATAATCCAATACTTTACATGAGAAAGTGATAGTTCTTACTGATGTCAAGTGTCTGCTAGAACCAAGGAAAATGATGTCTCCTCCATCACCTGTTCTCAGATAAGGTCAAAGTTCATCAAAGACATCTCAAGATATGTTCAAGGTTCAGGAGGATAAGGGCAGTGCAAGTCAGTAGCGATGCCAGAAATACAATCTTACATCTTTTCACAACCAAGACCATAATATGACCACTGCCCTTCTATTCCAAATTGAAGTTACCCCTTCATGGTTCTTAACTCCCTGCATCTTTCTCCCTTCCCCGTCCTCCTGTCCTTTCTTCCATTTTTCTTCCTTACTCTGACTGCCCTCCTCCCTCTTTCCTTCTTATTCTCCCTTTTCTTTGCTCCCCTTTGAAATTTTAGTTTTATCAAGATTCATAATCAAAATCATCACCAACTTGATTGTAGTAGATATGCTTTTTGATGTGCTGCTGCCTTCAGTTTGCCAATGTTTTATAGAGGATTTTCTCATCGATGTTCACCAGAGTTATTGGCCTAAAGTTTTCTTTTTTTGTTGTGTCTCTTCCGGATTTTGGTATCAGGATGATGCTGGCTTCATAAAATGAATTAGGGTGGAGTCCCCATATTTCAATGGTTTGGAAAAGTTTCAGAAGGAATATTACCACCTTCACTTATACCTATGGTAGAATTCGGCTGTGAATCTGTCTGGTCCTGGGGTTTTTTTGATTAGTAGGCTATTAATTACTGTCTCAATTTCAGAACTTGTTATTGGTCTATTCAGCGATCTGACTTCTTCCTGGTTTAGTCATGGGAGGGTGTATGTGTCCAGAAATTTAGATTTTCAAGATTTTCTAGTTGATTTGCATAAAGGTGTTCATAGTACTTTCTGATGGTAGTTTGTATTTCTGTGGGGTCAGTGGTGATATCCCTTTTACCATTTTTTAGTGTCTATTTGATTCTTCTCTCCTTTCTTCTTTATTAGTCTAGCTAGTGGTCTACTTATTTTGTTACTTAAAAGAAAAAAGCCAGCTCCTGGATTCATTGATTTTTTGAATGGTTTTTGATGTCTGTAGCTGCTTCATTTCTGCTCTGAGTTTAGTTATTTCTTGTCTTTGACTAGCTTTTGAATTTGTTTGCTCTTTTTTCTCTAGCTCTTTTTACTGTGATATGAGGGTGTCAATTTGAGAGCTTTCCAGCTTTCTGATGTGGACATTTAGTGCTACAAATTTGTCTGTTAACACTGCTTTAGTTGTGTCCCAGAGATTCTGGTACATTCTGTCTTTGCTCTCACTGTTCTCAAAGAACTTCTTTATTTATGCCTTACTTTGATTATTTACCCAGGAGTCATTCAGGAATAGGTTGTTCAATTTCCATGTAGTTGTGTGTTTTGAATGATTTTCTTACCTGAGTTCTAATTTAATTGCGCTGTAGTCTGAGAGACTGTTATGATTTCAGTTCTTTTGCATTTGCTAAGGAGTGTTTTACTTCCAATTAAGAATGAGATCATGTCCATTGCAGGAACACGGATGAAGCTGGAAGTCATTATCTTCAGCAAACTGCACAGGAACAAAAAACCAAACACCACATGTTCTCACTCATAAATGGGAGTTGAGCAGTGAAAACACATAGACACAGAGAACAGAACAACACACACCGGGGCCTGTAAGAGGGGTGTGGAGGCAAAAGGAGGGAGAGCCTTAGGACAAATATCTAAGCATGTGAGGCTTAAAGCCTAGATGACGGTTGATGGATGCAGCAAACCACCATGGCACATGTATACCTATGTAACTAACCTGCATGTTCTGCACATGTATCCTGAAACTTAAAGTAAAACAAAACAAAACAAAAATCATCACCAACTTTATTCTCACCATTATCACATTAATTTAAAATTCCTTTAATGTGATTTTCCCTTTTGAAGCATTATACTTTTTATTAACTAATAATGTCACAATGTATAGTTTGATATATGTGATGTACAGATAGATTTGTGATTAATGTCATAAATGCCATTGTATATTGGGGAAACATCCTAAACTGTTATATAATATGGCTTCTGTCATGTGCAAAACTAGGAATTCCTATTGGTAGATTATCTAATCTCTACCTATGCTTAATTGTGGTAGCCTTAAATGTCACATTCTCTCACCTTGCCATTTCCCAGATTTTTCCCTTCCTCTCTTACAATCTAAAAGTATATTAAAATGACTTTAATAGTAGTAATAAGCAGCGCATGGTGGCTCATGCCTATAATCCCAGCATTTTGGGAGGCTGAGGTGGACAGATCATTTGGGATCAGGAGTTCAAGATGGCCATCCTGGCTTACATGGTGAGACCTCATCTCTACCAAAAATACACAAAATTAGGTGGATGTGGTGGCATATACCTGTAATTCCAGCTAATCAGGAGGCTGAGGCAGCAGAACCACTTGAACCTGGTAGGTGGAGAGGGCAGTGAGCCGAGATCCCACCACTACACTCCAGGCTGGGTGACAGAGTGAGACTCCTTTTCAAAAAAATAAAATAGTAATAATAATAGAAATAACAGTTTTCAGTCCTTTATTTTGTACCACAGTAATATGATAAGTACTTTGCATACTTAATTTCTCTTGCTTTTCACATACTCACACAGTGTAAGTACTATATATCACCCTACAGTATACAAGAAAATTATTAAGGTGTGTTTATTGCATACCCTTTAAATTAGTTGTTTTATTGATTAAATAAGCTGAGAAGCATAGAGTACTTAGAGCAACATTTGAAATACAGCAAGCTTTCAATATTGGTTATTTTTAGCTTTCTAAGTGAAAGTTCCATTTTTGGAGACATGCATAGTCAGAAAAACTGTACAAGTAAGTTTTTAATACATAAAATCCAATTTTCAGACCATTGAATGTCACCAAAAAAAACCCCAATATGGTCCACGTAACTATCTATCTATCGTTCTGTCTGTCTATCTTCCTACACATCTAATAATAATTAAAATAGAAGACAAGCAGATGTCTATACTGTCTTGTCTACAAAACATATATATTTTATAGTATAAATGTATATACATTTAATATACATTAGTAATGATTGTATATGCCATTTCATATAATTTATTATAGCATGTATATTATCATACATTATGTAATTTTGTTAATATGTAGCATACGGGATTTAATGATATAGTTAATATAATTGTATGTTTATACATACACAGATACCAGGTGTATGCCTATATAAATAGATTAGTATGCAGGTAGATCTAATTTTTTGGTCAAAAAGTACCCTTGCAGGTTTCATTATTAACATTTTTTATGTTATTTTTGAAAATTTCAACAGATTTAAGATTATTGTCTAGTAAAATAATAATATTCACATTGGAGAGATAACATTAATAAAAAATGAGATGAGTGAATTAACTAAATATTCAAATATTTTTTAAAGTCTCCTACTGAAGTAACTTGTAAGTGCTGGTAAATGAGACTCGAGGCAGGAAATTAGAAAAACCAAAGGTTTCTTATCAGAAACATGAGATCCCAAAAAGCATTTAGCATATATATTCCAAATAAGGAAATTAAATAAAAAAAAAAAAAAAAAAAAAAAAAACCACTTTAGACACAAATCTCAGTTCTGTCCCTAATAAGGTCACATTTGACAAATAACTTTAAAAAGGGGACTTTAGGTTAAATTAACTTTAATGTCAATCCTCTTGCATTACATTTTCCAAAATATTTTATATCACAGCAGATTATTTCAATAAATTATAATTTACTAGACAAAATTTATCTTTTTGCTGAGATATACTTTTGAATAATCATAAAAACAGATAATAAGACATCTATAGGGTTTGATGATCAGTTTTCAATACATAATATTCTTTTTTAAAAAAACTTTTATTTTCAGTTCAAGTGTATAGATGCAGGTTTGTTATGTAGGTAAATTTTGCATTGTGGGGTTTTGGTGTACAGATGATTTACTTACCCAGGTAATAAGCATAGTACTCAATAGCTTTTTGATCGTCACCCTCTGCCACCCTCTATCCTCAAGTAAGTCCTGGTGCTTATTGTTCCCTTTTTTGTGTTCATGTGTATTCAATGTTTATTTCCTACTTATAAGTGAGAACAAGTGGAATATGGCTTTCTGTATTTGCAATAGTTCACTTGGGAATAAACTAATGGTTTCTAGCTCTGTCTATGTTGCTGCAAAGTACATGATCTCTTTCTATTTTACAGCTGCATAGCATTCCATGGAATATATAGTTTTCATAAAATGGGACAGATTAAAATAATTATTAGGAAAAAATAGAATAGCACTTATATCAGTATCTAAGTTTTAGTAGTGCTTAATACATTATGATTTTTAAAATATGTTTTATGAAGTAGATAACATTGATTTTTCTAATTAAACACTTTTTGTTCTGACATTATTTTTCATAGACCATTTAAAACGAGTTTGAAATATCAAATAAATTTAGTTGACTAGTCCCTTTCCTAAGGTCAACTCAATAAAACATAAAGACTAAAATTTACTAAATATGCAAAAGTGGAAGCAATGTATTTAATTCTATTATGATTTGAAAACAAGTTAACAGAATTATAATTTTGAATGTATTCATCATCAAATACAGAGAAGGATAGGAATTTCAGAAGCTAGTATTTAAATAATCTATAATAAATATTATTCAATGACCAACATGCTTTCTGTTGTATTTGGTATCTCATGAACATAATTACTGCTACATATAGAATTAATAAAGAAAATAGCTTTCAGAATTGATTTTATTTTTCAAAATTCTGCTTCTCAGCAAAATAAATTTACTGTAAGCTTTAGAGTTGGTTCCATAGTCAATTAAACAATTGAGATAGAAGAATGGGAATAATCTGTAAAACACATATACAATTTATACTGATGTAATTGATCCTAAGCTTAGGACCAATGTGTTTTACAGGAGATTATAACAATAAATACTGTGTATCATGTGACTTTAATTTTTTTTAATTGAGGTCATATTCATATTAGGATGAGCAATTTTAAAGTTGTGATTCAGCATGTTTTTTGGTACAATTCAGCAGTAGTGTATTTTTAATGTTCTGAAAACACCAAATCTCTCTAATTTTAGAAATTTTTCATCATCCTATGAAAGCACCCCATACCTATTAAGTAATTATTCCCCATTCTCCACTCCTTTTAGCCCTAGTAACCTATAATTTATTCTCTGTCTCTAAGAATTTGTGTTCTCATATAAGAGAAGTCATACAAATATGTGCTTTTTTTTTTTTTTTTTAATTTAGCTGGGTATGGTGGCTCATGCCTGTAATCCCAGCACTTTTTTTTTTTTTTTTTGAGATGGGGTCTCACTCAGTGTCCCAGGCTGGAGAGCAGTGGCAACCTCAGCTCAGTGCAACCTCTGCACCCTAGGTTCAAGTGATTCTCCTGCCTCAGCCTCCCAATTAGCTGGGATTACAGGTGCCCACCACGATGCCTGGCTAATTTTTCTTAATATTTAGTAGAGACAGGGTTTCACCATGTTGGCCAGGCTGGACTTGAAACCATGACCTCAAATGATTCACCCACCTCGGCCTCCCAAAGTGCTGGGATTACAGGCATGAACCACCACACCAGGCCATAAATATGTGACTTTTTGTGATGCGTTTCTTTCCTTAACATATGCTTTTAATGTTTATCCAAGTTGTAACATGTATTAGTACTTTATGCCTTTTTCTGACTGAATAATATTTTGTTGTCTGAGAAAACTGTGCTTTGTTCATTTATCCATTGAGAGATATTTGAGTTATTTTCACCTTTTGGATAATGAATAATGCTGCTATATACATTTGTAAACAAATTGCTGTGTGGACATACTTTTTTTTTTGTATCTCAGATATATACCTACAAGTATAATGGCAGAGTATTTTGTTTTAATTTTTAAGGGACCACCAAACTATTTTCCACAGTGGCTGCATGATTTACGTTCTCACCAGGATGTACCTATTTGTTGTAATCACCACCAATGCTTTTTTTCCATGTTCTTCATTAAAGCTGTATTAATTATGTGAGGTGGTATTTTGTTTCGGCTTTAATACATACTGCCTTCATGATCAATGATTGCTTTTTTCATGTGCTTGTTGGCCATGTGTACACCTTCTTTGGAGAAATGTCTATTCCATTCCTTTTCCCATTTTTTAATTGGATTGTTACTCTTTTGTTGTTTAAATGTAAGAGTTCTTTCTATATTCTGGATGTTAAGCACTTACCAGATATCAGATTTACAGATATTTTCTCCATTTCTGTATGTTTTCATATTCTTGCTAATGGTTTTTATTTATCAAAAGCTTTGAGATTTTTAAAGTGTAATTTATTTTTATTTGCTTTTGTGCTTCTGCTTTTAAAAATCCATTGCCATATCCAAGGTCATGAAGACATTTTATGTTTTCTTCTGATTGTTTTATAGTTTTAACATTTAAATATGTTATTGATCAATTTTGAGTTTATTTTTGTATATTGTATGCTATGGTCTGTTTATGTATGTTCCCCAAAAATTCATTTGTTGTAATCCTCACCCTCAGGGTGATGGTATTAGGGGTTGGGGGCTTTGAGAGATTAATAGACCATGGGGACAGAGGTCTCATAAATGGAATTAATTCTATAATTAAAAATTTCCTTGGGAATTTTTTACCCCTTCAGTCATGGGATGTTAGAGTAAAAAGACAGTTGTTGATGAGGAATTGGGCCCTCATCAGGCAGAAAATTGGCTGATGTCTGGATCGTAGATGCTGTTGGTCTCTAAAACCATGAGAAATGAACTTTGTCATTAATAAATCACCCAGTCTACAATATTTTGGTAGAGGAGCCACTATGGACTAAGACATCAAGTTAAGTAGGATCAAGATTGATTCTTCTTCATGTGGAAATCCAGTTGTCTTGGCACCATTTATTTAGGAAACTATTTGTTCTCTATAAATGGTCTTGGCATTCTCCTTGAGAATCAGGTTGCATTGATTTCTGGACTCTCAACATTATTTCAATGGTCTATATGGCATCCCTTAAGCCAGTACTATACTGCTTTGATTACTGTATCCTTGTACAAATCTTTAAAAAATGAAGTGTGAGTCCTTCTATTTTATTCTTTTTCAAGATTGTTTTGGCTCTTTGGGACCCATTGAATTTTCACATAAATTTGAAGGTCTGCTTTTCAATTTTTGCAAAAAAGGCCATTGGAAAGTTAATAGACATTACACTGAAGTTATAAATTGCCTGGAGAATTACGGAAATCTCTATTACTTGGAGTTTTCCAAGAAAACACAAGTATGTGAGAGCTAGAGACCCAATAAATCAGGTGGGGTAATTTAATCTGAGTCCAAGGACCTGAGCACCAGTGGAGCTGATTTAGGTCCCAGCCCGTGGTTGCACTCCTGAGAATGGGGATGAGAAGTGCTAATGTAATTCCAGAGCACTAAAAGCTCTGATGTCATAGGCAGGAGAAGATGGATTTTTCAGTTCAAGGAGAGAGAGAAAGAAGTTGCCTTTCCACTTTTCTGTTATATCTTAACAGATTTAATGAGAGCCCAGATATTGATAAGAGGGCATCTTCAAATATCTACATTTTCCAGAGACATCCTCACAGACCCACCCAGAATAATGTTTTACCATCTTTTTACCAAGTCAAAACGACACATAAAATTAACTATCACACATTCTACTAATATCAAGTCTTCCAATCTATGAACATAAAATATCTTTCCATTTAGTTAGAACTGACAGTTTCTTTCAGCAAAGATTGTAGTTTTCATTATGTCTTTCACTTCTTTGGTTATTTATTAATAACTATTTTGTATGCTATTATAAATGGGATGTTTTCTTAATTTCCCTTTTGGATTGTATGTTGTCACTATACAGAAGCTTGGCTGATTTTTGTGTAATTTTGAACCATGCAAATTTTCTCAACTTGACTATTAGCTCTAGCAGATTTTTGTATATTCTATTAGTTATGTCATCTACAATTAGAGATAATTTTTCCTCTTTGTTTAGAATCTGGATGACTTTTATTTATTTCTCTTGTCTAATTTCTCTGCTAGTACTTCCATTACAATGTTGAATACCAGTAGGTAAAATGTGCCTAATTTTAAAAGAAAAGTTTCAACTTATCATGGTTAACTATGTTAGCTGTAAATTTTTATAATTTTTTAAATTTTTTATCATGTTAAGGATGTTGCCATCTATGCCAAATTTGCTGACTATTTTATTAAGTGGAGTTGAATTTTGTCAAATACTTTTTCTGCGTTGACTGGGATTATCACTTGTTTAATTTTTCTTTATTCTATTAATATAAAGGTGTATTAGTCTGTTTTCATGCTGCTGATTTAGACATACCTGAGATTAGGCAGTTTATAAGAAAGAGGTTTATTGTACTTACAGTTCCACATGGTTGGGGGACCTCACAATCATGGCGCAAGGTGAAAGGCACATCTCACATGGCAGCAAATAAAAGAAGATAGCTTATGCAGGGAAACTCCCCTTTTTAAAACCATCAGATCTCATGAGACTTATTCACTATCACAAGAAATGTATGGGAGAAATCTCCCATATAATTATCTCCTACTCACAGGCTCAATAACATGTGGAAGCTGCCAAGGCTTGGGGCTTCCATTCTTTAAAGCAACAGCCTGAGCTGAACCTTGGCCCCTTTCAGTCATGGCTGGAGTGCCGGGGATGCAGGATACCAAGTCCCTAGGCTGCACATAGCAGGGGAACGTGGGCTTGGCCTATGAAACTATTTTTTCCTTCTATGCCTCTGGGCCTGTAATGGGAGGGGCTGCCATGAAGACCTGTGACATGTCGTGGAGATAATTTCTCCATTGTCTTGAAGACTAACATTCACATCCTTGTTACTTATGCAAATTTCTGCAGCTGGCTTGAGCTTCTCCTCAGAATATAGGATTTTCTTTTTATTGCATTGTCAGTCTGCAAATTTTCTGAGCATTTATGCTCTCTTTCCCTTATAAAACTGAATGCCTTTAACACACCCAAGTCATCTCTTGAATGTTTTGCTGCTTAGAAATTTCTTCCACCAGATACACTTAAATCATCTCTCTCAAGATTGAAGCTCCACAGATCTCTAGGGCAGGAGCAAAATGCTGCCAATCTCTTTGCTAAAACATAACAAGAGTCACCTTTGCTCCAGTTCCCAACACGTTCCTCATCTCCAACTGAGATGACCTCAGCCTGGATTTGATTGTCCATATCATTATCAACATTTTGATAAAAGCCATTCAACAAGTCTTTAAGAGTTCCAAACTTTTCCACATTTTCCTATTTTCTTCTGAGCCCTGCAAACTATTCCAAACCCCTGCTCTTTATCCAGTTTCAAAGTTGCTTCCACATTTTGGGGTATCTTTTCAGCAGTGCCCCATTCCTGGTACCAATTTACTGTATTAGTCCAATTTCATGCTGCTGATAAAGACACATCCAAGACTGGGAAGTTTACAAAAGAAAAAGTTTTATTGGACATACCATTCTACATGCCTGGGGAGCATTATATTTTTTGATAAATCCCATTTGGTCATAGTGTGCAATCAATGTAATATTTTGTTTGATTCAGTTTGCTTACATTTTGTTCAAGGCTTTTGTGTCTATGTTTATAAGGGATTTGGATCTTATGAAGTTTTCTTATAACGTTTTTGTCTATATTTATAAGGGATATTGATCTTACGTGGTTTTCTTATGATGTTTTTATCTGGCTCTGGCATCTGGATAATTCTGGCCTTGCAGATCTATACAATTTTTATATCTTATCGATGAATTGAAACTTTTATAAAAAATGTCATTTTTACTTAAAACCATCACAATTTTTGATTTAAAAACTACTTTATTGATATTGATGTAGCCCTAGTTCTCTAAGTTACCATTGGATAAATACATGTTTCCATCATTCACTTTCAGCCTATTTGTGTCTCTAGATCTAAAGTGAATCTCTTATAAGCTACACATTGTTGAATCATATTTTTGTCCTTTCTGTAAATCTCTATTTTTTAACTCATGAATTTAATACATTTAGATTTAAAGCGAATAATGATAATGAAGAACTTGCTTCTGTCATTTTAGTATTTATCATTAATATTTCCTATACGATTTCTCTAAAAATATCTTTTTTGACAGATGTTTTCAAGGGTGCCATTTTGATTCCCACTTTATTTCCTTTCTACATGATTTTAATTATTTTTGTAGAGGTTTCCATGGGGATTTCTGTTAATATCTTATATTTATAATATCCTACATTTGTAATCTGGTTTAAATTATACTAATATGACTTTAATAACATACATTAACTTTCCTTCTGTCCAACATCATTCCTCCCCTTAACATTGTTATTGTCACAAATTATGTCTTTCTACATTTTGTGCCCATTAATATGGATTGGCCATTGTCATTACATGTGTAGGTCTATTGAATTATACAGCAAAAAATAAAGCTGTTTACAAAAACATAGTAAAGCTAGTGTTATATTTACATGTGCAGTTACCTATACTAGTAATCTTAATTTCTTCATATTGTTTTAGTTACTTCATTTCAGCATGAATCATTCTCTGTAGGGCATTTCTTATAGTAAACTTCCCTATCTTTTGCTTAGAATATCTTAATTTATCTTTTACTTCTGAAGGACCATTTCACCAGATATATAGTTCTTGTTTGACAGCTAATTTTAAAATTATCACTTTAAGTATATCATCCCACTGCTCTCTGCCTTCCATTGTTTCTGATGAGATATCAGCTGTTAATTTAATTGAGGGTCTCTTGCCCATGAAGAGTTACATCTAACTCATTGCTTTAAAAACTCTCTTTGTGCTTGAATTTTGACAGTGTGGTTTTGGTGTGTCTTAGTGTGGATCTCTTTGAGTTTATCCTAGGAGCTTTTTCAGCTTCTTGCATGTGCAGATTGGCATCCATCATACAATTTGTGAAGTTTTCATTTATTATTTCTTCAAATATTCTTTCTTACACTTTCTAATCTCATTCTGGAAATTTCATAAAACATATGTTGGTATGCTTGATAGTGTACCATAAGTTCCTTAGGCTAGGTTTTTTTTTAATTCTTTTTTTCTTTTATTCTTCTTGTTTTAATTCTCCTTCTACTAGTCATTTCATTTGTCCTACATGTAAATTCTCTGCTTCTGTCTTCTGCTTGCTTAAAACTGTTTTTCAACTTGTCCAGTGAAAATTTATCTAAACACTGTACTCTTCAGGGCCAGAACTATTACTTTGCTTCCTTTCATAAGATTATCTATCTGTTAACATTCCCTAGATACCTATTTATTGTTCTTTCAATTTCCTTTGCTTCTGTGGCCATGGTTTCCTTCATACTTTGTGCATACTTAAGACCGATAATTTAAAGTTTTTGTTGAGTAGATTCAGTGTCTGAGCTTCTATTAGTGGCTTCTGTTTATTTGCTTTTCTACTAGAAGGAGTAATAACTTAATGATTTCATGATTTTTGTAAGCATTGTAATTTTTTATTGATAATTGAACATTTTGAACACTGTAATGTGGTGACACTGGAGATCAGATTTTCCCCCTCTCCTGGGATCACTGCTTAACTGATGAATGCTCAAATTGTCAATTTGTTTAGTGACTTTTCCAAACCACTTTCAGAAAGGCTACACTCCTTGTTGTGTGTGTGGTCCACTGAAGTCTCACTTGTGCTCTCTCCTCAGCTAGCAAATAACCGGATATAGATTTCCTTAAATGGTTGTCCAATAAGAAAAAAAAAAAAAAAGGAGTGTCTATCTCTTTAAATTCCCTCCCACCAATAACTCCTTCAATCTGTATGATAAGTTAGTGGTCTGCATCTGTATCAGCATCTCCACAATCAATAGAAGAAATCAAAATTCAAAACATGAACTCTTGAAGGAGAAATTCCATTTGCTCACCCTGATACCAGTGTATTACACTACACTGTGGCCTGATATCTCCATAGGCCTGAAGATGGGGTATGACAACTATAAGAGAAAGCTCAAAATTCACTGATATTTCTGTGTACTCCTTATCAAACAATCCCTGATATGCTGCAAGTATTCAATTATGCTCTAGAATTCCAGAATAGTTACTTCAGACAGTTCTTGCCAGCTCAATAGTTGTCTCAGTAGAGGGAACAACTTCTTGAACTTTCAAACTGCCATTTTCTGTGATGTTCAGATGTCATGTGATGTTGATATTGTACTATTCCCTTTTTAATAATTTAGGAAATGCTTTTTTTAAGGACAACACTTTGCTTTCATTTTGTTTTCAAGTGGAAATTAAAGGTCTTAAGTATTGAAATGGAAACTCTCAGAGGAAATGCTGTCTCAGTTACATAAAATTGATAGACTGTAGGACTATAAGAAAATGATTTGTTCTCTACATATTTAGTTGTAGATAGTTTAGTAGAGATAAATATGATTTGATTTAAGGCAAGATGGTTGGATCATAAAGTGGGAAGCTGGGGCAGTATAAAGCAGAAGGATCAGTATCAACTCCTTAATGTACTGTAACAGAAATTGATATTAATCATAAGACACTTGAGATTTCAAGGTATCTGGGTGGTATTTAAAGTAAGATTTAGCAATCTGGGCAGCCAGAGATTTGTATTCTTTTTATCGTTAATAATGTAAAACTTAAAAGAAAATCCCTGCAGAATAGGATAAGAGAATTGGCTAATGTAGAGTCCCTCTTACATCATTGTTAGACATGCATTCATCTCTTCCAACAAGAAATCTATAATTAATGTCTTCACTTCTATAATAGAATTCTCATGTGTTTCTGTCAAAAAAGTTCCAAAAGCCTCATAAATTTTCTTTTATAATTTTGGTTTGATTTTGGGTACTATGATTTTTGTTATTCATTATTGAAATAATTGATTCCCATATTTTGTAAATGTTTATGTTCTGACATATTCTGTAAAAGAAAATAGTTTATTTGGAGACAGACTGTTTATGTTAGTTTAAGTTGATATTTAGTCTTACATGTGTATGTGTGTACACACACAGACACACACAAACACAAACACACATACACACATACACTTTGGATTATCTTATAATTATCAAGTACATAAAAAAAGGAAGCCTCTTAGTAGTGCTGTGCTACAGTCAGGTCACATAGATCAGAAACTTACCTCTCTGTCAGAATTTAAGGGGGTACCTCAAAAATTCAGAATTCAAGGTAAATTACATTTAATTCAATATATTAATGATTAAAATTAATGTACAATAAGTCATAATGAACACAATATTAAAGATTTATATCCATATTAGATCAACAACAGGAACTTGATTAACTATGTTTGAGCCTCAGGCAAATGGAACATTCAGTGTAATAAGTTAAAATATTATTTACATCTTTCATTTAATATATTCTTCCTTTTCAAATCTCATGACTCAGGTAAGTGCCTCACTCACCTTACTCTTGCTGTATCTGAATATCTACTCTCCTGACAAACTTTGAGTGTCTAGGCCATAACGTAATAAAATTAAGCTACTGTTCGCTCAGCCAGCATTTTACATTCAAAACTTTGTCTTTGCTAGCAACTGATGTTATTGAATGTTGTATTTATATTGAGGAAAAATGCATTTTATTATGTCCATAGGAAGTTTAATATGGAGAACTAAGCCAGAAATGTAGCAACTCAACTCTTTCTCTCTCAAAGCTTGACTCTTTCCCAAAGGACAAATGAATTAGTATGCCATGTGAAAAAAAATTAAAATTCTCAAGGAACAGTCAATAAAAATAAACCTAGCGGCACTTGGCCAGAGGATACAATAAAAGGAAAAACATCAGAATCTGAAGTATTTCTTTTCTCTCCATCTCCTGCATTGCCCTCTCTCTCACTGTCCCCTGACCCATCTCCCTCTCTAATATAAACACAAGTGCACACACACACACACAGGCTACTGAGAGATCATTTATGCACAATAATCTTTAAAGAACATGTTAAAACATATTCGTTAATCACCAAAATAAATATATGATCCGAGAGACATGATAGACAAACCTTCTTGAAAATATTTTTGTATCCATCCATCCACCCATCCACTTACTGTACAAACATAAATTGGCACATGTATAAACTGCACTCTCTAAGCATGAAAACTCAAGCAGCAAATGAGAGGAATCTAAAATGTCACACAGGAAAGCATCTGGATTACATATGAATAATGTAACCATATTCAGTCGTGTGGGGAAGTATAGAATTAATCAAGTTACTTTGAGGAATGGCTTTCAACTTTTTTTCATTTTTTTTTTCAGCTTTTTTTTCATGCTAGCTGTTGGTTTGCCATAAACGGCTTTTATGGTATGTTTTGCATATGCCTAGTTTTTTGAGTTATTATGAAAGGGTGCTTATCAAACGCTTTGCCTGCCTCTGTGGAAATGATTATACAGTTTTTGTCTTTAATTATCTTAATGCGATTTATCACATTTATTGTTGTGCAAATGTTAAATCATCTTGCATCCCTACTAAAAGTGTCACTTGATCTTGCTGTATTGTTTTTTGAGGTGCCATTGAATTCAGTATGGTGGTACTTTGTTGAAGATTTTTGCTTCTATGTTTCCCAAGGATATAGGCCTGTAGTTTTCTTGCATGATTAGATTATTTATTTTAAACTTTTCACTTTTTTGATGTAGGCATTTATTGCTATGTACTTTATATATATATATATGTATATATACATATACATATATATATATATGTATATGTATATATACATAATTACACTTTAGGTTCTGGGGTACATGTGCAGAACATGCAGAATTGTTCCATAGGTACAGACATGACAATGTGGTTTGCTGCCTCCATCCCTGTCACCTATATCTAGCATTTCTCCCCATGTTATCCCTCTCCATCTCTCTACCCCCCAGTGTCTCTCCCTTAGTTCCCTACAACAGACCCCAGGGTGTGATGTTCCCTTCTCTGTGTCCATGTATTCTCATTGTTCAACACCCACATATGAGTGAGAACATGCAGTGTTTGATTTTCTATTCTTGTGTCAGTTTGCTGAAAATGATGGTTTCCAGATTCATCCATGTTCCTACAAAGGACATGAACTCATCATTTTTTATGGCTGCATAGTATTCCATGGTGTATATGTGCCACATTTTCTTTGTCCAGTCTATCATCAATGGGCATTTGGGTTGGTTCCAGGTCTTTGCCATTGCAAACAGTGCTACAATGAACATGAGTGTGCATGAGTCTTTATAATAGAATGATTTATAATTCTTTGGATATATACCCAGTAAGGGGATTGCTGGTCAAATGAAATTTTTATTTCTAGGTCCTTGAGAAAATGCCACCTGTCTTCCCCAATGCTTGAACTAGTTTACACTCCCATCAACAGTGTAAAAGTGTTCCTATTTCTCCAATCCCCTCCAGCATCTGTTCTCTTCAGATTTTTTAATAATTGCCATTCTAACTGGCTTGAGATGGTATCTCAAGGTGATTTTGATTTGCATTCCTCTAATGACCAGTGATGATGAGCATTTTTTCATATGTTTGTTGGCCTCATATATATCTAATTTTGAAAAGTGTCTGTTCATGTCCTTTGCCCACTTTTGAGTGGGTTTGCTTGCTTTTTTTCTTGTAAATCTGTTTTAGTTCTTTGTAGATTCTGGATATTAGCCTTTTGTCAGATGGGTAGATTGCAAAAATTATTTCCCATTCTGTTGGTTGCTGATTCACTCTAATGATTGTTTCTTTTGATGTGCAGAAGCTCTGGAGTTTAATTAGATCCCATTTGTCTATTTTGGCTTTTGTTGTCAATGCTTTTGGTGTTTTGGTCATGAAGTCCTTGCCTATGCCTATGTCCTGGATGGCTTTGCCTATATTTTCTTCTAGCGTTTTTATGATGTTAGGTCTTATGTTTAAGTCTTTAATCCATCTGGAGTTAATTTTAGTATAAGGTGTCAGGAAGGGGCCAGTTTCTTCTTTCTGCACATGGCTAGCCAGTTTTCCCAACACCAATTGTTAAACAGGAAATCCTTTTCCCATTGCTTGTTTTTATGAAGTTTTCCAAAAATCAGATGATTGTAGTTGTGTGGCATTACTTCCAAGGTTTCTGTTCTGTTCCATTGATGTATATATCTGTTTTGGTACTAGTACCATGCTGTTTTGATTACCGTAGCCTTGTAGTATAGTTTGAAGTCAGGTAGCATGATGCCTCCAGCTTTGTTCTTTTTGCTTAGAATTGACTTGACTATGCAGTCTCTTTTTTGGTTCCATATGAAGTTTAAGGTGGTTTTTCCCAGTTCTGTGAATAAGGTCATAGGTAAGTTGATGGAGAGAGCATTGAATCTATAAGTTACTTTGGGCAGTATGATCATTTTCACAATATTGATTTTGCCTAACCATAAGCATGAAATGATTTTCCATATTTTTGTGTCCTGTCTTATTTCCTTGAGCAGTGGTTTGTAGTTCTACTTGAAGAGGTCCTTTACATCCTTTGTTAGTTTTATTCCTAGGTATTTTATTCTCTTTGTAGTAATTGTGATTGCAAGTCCCCTCTTGACTTGGCTTTCTGTTACTCTGTTATTGGTGCATAGGAATGCTTCTGATTTCTGCATGTTGATTTTGTATTTTGAGACTTTGCTGAATTTGCTTATCAGTTTAAGGAGATTTTTGGTGTGAGACAATGGGGTCTTCTAAATATACAATCATGTTGCCTGCAAATAGAGACAGTTTGACTTCCTCCTTTCCTATTTGAATGCTTTTTATTTCTTTTTCTTGCCTAATTGCTCTGGCTAGGACATCCAATACTATATTGAATAGGAGTGGTGAGAGAAAGCATCCTTGTCTAGTGTCAAATTTCAAAGGGAATGCTTCCTGGTTTTGCCCATTCAGTATGATATTGCCTGTGGATTTGTCATAAATAGCTTTTATTATTTTCAGATACATTCCATCAATATCCAGTTTATTGAGAATTTTTAGCATATAGGGATGTTGAATTTTGTCAAAGGTCTTCTCTGCATCTATTGAAATAATCATGTGGTTTTTGTCTTCGGTTCTGTTTATGTGGTGGATTACATTTATAGACTTGTGTATGTTGAACCAGCCTCACATCGCTGTGATGAAGCCTGCTTGATAGTGATGGATAAGCTTTTTGATGTGCTGTTGCAATCAGTTTGCCAATATTTTATTGAAGATTTTTGCATCAAGGTTCATCATGGATATTGGCCTGAAGTTTTCTTTTCTTGTTGAGTCTCCCCCAGGTATCAGGATGATGTTGGTCTCGTAAAATTATTTCGGAAGGATTCCTTCTTTTTGGATTCTTTGGAATAATTTCAGAAGGAGTGGTACCAGTTCCTTTTGTATGTCTGGTAGAACTCAGCTGTGAACCTATCTGGTCCTTTGCTTTTTTTGGCTGGTAGGCTATTAATTACTGCCTCAACTTCAGCTCTTTTATTGGTCTATTCAGGCTTTCCACTTCTTCCTGGTTTAGGCTTGGGAGGGTGCAAGTGTCCAGGAATTCATCCATTTCTTCCAGGTTTACTGGTTTGTGTGCATAGAGTTGTTAGTAGCAATCTCTTCTGGTAGTTTGTATTTCTGTGGAATCTGTGGTAATATCCCCTTTATCATTTTTTATTGCATCTATTTGATTCTTTTCTCTTTTCTTTTTTGTTAATCTGGCTACTGCTCTGTCTATTTTGTTGATCTTTTCAAAAAAACCAGCTCCTGGGTTTATTGATTTTTTGAAGATCTTTTTTGTGTGTCTCTATGTCCTTCAGTTCTGCTCCGATCTTAGTTATTTCTTGTCTTCTACTAGCTTTTGAGTTTTTTTGATATTGCTCCTCTAACTCTTTCAATTTTGATGATAGGGTGTCAAGTTTAGATCTTTCCTTGCTTCTCATGTAGGCATTTACTGCTTTAAATTTTCCTCTAGACACTGCTTTAAATGCGTCCCAGTGAATCTGGTATGTTGTGTCTTTGTTCTTGTTGGTTTCAAAGAACATCTTTATTCCTGTCTTCATTTCATTTTTTACCCAGTCAACATTCAAGAGCCAATTGTTCAGTTTCCATGAAGTTGTGCAGTTCTGAGTTAGTTTCTTTATCCTAAATTCCATTTTGATTGCACAGTGGTCTGAGAAACTGCTTTTTATGATTTCCATTCATTTGCATTTGCTGAGGACTAATTTACTTCCAATTATGTGGTCAATTTTGGAGTAGGTGCTATGTGGTGCTGAGAAGAATGCATATTCTGTGGATTTGGGGTGGAGATTTCTGTAGATGTCTATTAGGTCCACTTGGTCCAGATCTGCATTTAATTCCTGGCTATCCTTGTTAATTTTCTGCCTCATTGATTTGTCTAATATTGACAGTGGAGTGTTAAATTCTCCCACTATTATTGTGTAGAAGCCTATGTCTCTTTGTAGGTCCTTAAGAACTTGCTTTATGTATCTGGGTGCTCCTGTATTGGGTGCATATATATTTATAATCATTAGCTCTTCTTTTTGAATTGATCCTTTTACCATTATGTAATGCCCTTTTTTGTCTCTTTTGATCTTTGTTGGTTTAATGTCTATTTTATCAGAGACTAGAATTGCAACTCCTGCTTTTTTTTTTTTTTCTCTCCATTTGCTTGATAAATCTTCCTCCATCCCTTCCCTTTGAGCCTATGTGTATCCTTCATGTGCGATGAGTTTCCTGGATATAACACACTAATGGGTTTTGACTTTTTATCCAATTTGCCAGTCTGTGTCTTTTGATTGGGGCATTTAGCCCATTTACATTTAAGGCTAATATTGTTATGTGTGAACTTGATCCTGCCATTTTGATGCTAGCTGGTTGTTTTGCCCATTAGTTGACACAGTTTCTTCATTGTGTCTCTGCTGTTTTCCATTTGGTATGTTTTTGGAGTGACTGGCACTGGTTGTTCCTTTCTATGTTTAGTGCTTCTTTCAGGAGCTCTTATAAGGCAGACCTGGTGGTGACAAAATCTCTCAGCAATTGCTTGTTTGTAAATGATTTTATTTCTCCTTTGTTTATGAAGCTTAATTTGGCTGGATATGAAATTCTAGGTTGAAAGTTCTTTTCTTTAAGAATGTTGAATATTGGCTCCCACTCTCTTCTGTCTTGTAGGGTGTCTGTGGAGAGATCCACTGTGAGTATGATGGGCTTCCCTTTGTGGGTAACCTGACATTTCTCTCTGGCTTCCCTTAGCATTTTTTCCTTCATTTTAGCCCTGGTGAATCTGATGATTATGTGCCTTGGGGTTGCTCTTCTTGAAGAATATCTTTGTGGTGTTCTCTGTATTTCCTGTACTTGAATGTTGGCCTGCTTTGCTAGGTTGGGGAAGTTCTCCTGGTTAATATCCTGAAGAGTGTTTTCCAGCTTGGATTCATTCTCTCCATCACATTCAGGTACACCTATCAAATGTAGATTAGGTCGTTTCACATAATCCCATTTTTTTTTTTTTTTGGAGGCTTTGTTCATTCCTTTTCACTCTTTTTTCTGTAAT